>NW_027496792.1:0-106867 GCF_021521415.1 Bidens hawaiensis
AGCCAAAATTATCAGGAAGGATGGCGAAATGGGTTGTGAAGCTGAGTGCGTATGATATCCGGTATGAGCCCAGAACAGCCATCAAATCGCAAGCACTTGCAAACTTTGTGGCTGATTTCAGTAGCGACATGTAGAAAGAAGCCGACTTGGAGGTTGAACAACTAGAAGAAACCAAGGATCCTTGGATCCTCTTTACAGATGGAGCTTCCAATGTAAGAGGATCAGGATTGGGTATCCTACTGAAATCGCCACAGGGGGACATATTACCCCAGTCTATAGCCTGTGGGTTTCAAGCAACAAATAATGAGGCAGAGTATGAAGCTCTGATCGCAGGTTTGCAATTAGCTAAAGCCACGAAGATCAGGTATCTTCAAGTATATATAGATTCGTTGTTGATAGCTAACCACTTTAATGGCTCATATGCTGTTAAAGGTGAAAAAATAATCAAATATCTAGATGTTGTGAAGGAACTAGCAAAATCCTTCGAATTTTTTAGTATAGTACAGGTACCAAGGGAAGAGAATATTAGGGCAGATGCTTTGGCAAATTTAGCCTCATCTTTGAAAATTCCAGAAGATACGAAGATCCCAATCATCCATATACTCTTGCCAGCAATAGGAGAACAAGAAGTTGGGGAGATAATGAATGACAAAGAGATTGTGCTTTGGGATCCATTATCCTCGAATAATCAAGGATCTTGGATCCTCCCAATCAAGAAGTACATTCAAACTGGAGAGATTCCAGTCACGGAGAATCCCAAGTCCTTCAAACTTAAGGTATCACAATACATTATATTACACGATATTTTGTATAGAAAATCTCTTGCAGGACCCTACTTGAGGTGTATCGAAGATCCTGAAATTCAAGAGGTACTCAAAGACTTTCACGAAGGATATTGTGGTAGCCACACAAGGGGAAGAGCATTATTCTCCAGGATACTCAGGACTGGATACTTCTGGCTGACAATGAAGAAGGATGCAATGGAGTATTCAAAGAAGTGTGATGCTTGTCAAAGGCATGCAAACATCCTTCATCAGCCAGCAGAACCAATGTATCATATATCCTCTTCATGACCTTTCATGGAATGGGGAATGGATATTGTTGGCAAGTTACGAAAAGCACCAGGCGGAAAAGTATTCATGCTCGCAATGACTGATTACTTTTCAAAGTGGATAGAAGCAGAAGCTTTTGTTCAAGTACGCAAAAAAGAGGTGATATCTTTCATTAAAAGAAATATTATTACTAGATTTGGTATCCCCTCAGAAATTATTTGTGACAATGGTTCCCAGTTTATCGGGAAAAGAACCACTAACTTTTGTGACAGTTGGGGCATCAAGATAATTACTTCCACACCGGTTCATCCTCAAGCTAACGGCCAAGCAGAATCAAATAACAAGATAATTATCAACAATTTGAAGAAGAAACTAGGATCCAAGAAAGGCAAGTGGGCTGAAGAGCTACCTTATGTTTTTTGGGCTGACAGAACAACACCCAAGAATGCAATAGCCCAAACACCCTTCTCATTGGGGTTTGGATCAGAGGCAGTAATCCCTACAGAGATGGAGGTTCCTACAGCCAGAACGAGCGTCCGTGATCCTGAGGTTAATAATGGAATCCTTCTCGAAGACTTGGATACTGTTGAAGAACTAAGAGATCTAGCCAAGATCCGAATGGCGGCTTATCAACAAAGGATAGCTGGGGCACATAACAAAAATATAAGGATCAGAAGATTTCAAGAAGGAGATCTGGTTTTAAGAAAAGCCTTCCAAAACACAACCAATCCGGCAGATGGGAAGCAAGCACCTAAGTGGGAAGGTCCTTATCTGATCGAGTCGGAGGCAGGAAAAAGGGGCATATCATTTGCTCACTATGGAAGGCAACAAGTTACCAAGAGCGTGGAATGCTATCCATCTCAAGAAGTACTTTTTCTGATCAGGATCCAGTTTCCTCCGAGGATGGAGTATCCTTATAGCATCAAGGATCCTGAAATTGGTAATATCTATCTGATCACTTATTTATTTAAGATTTTTATTAATTAAAGGATAACATATTCTTAACGTTTATTTTTTGCAAGTATTAAATAACTATGCAGGATTCTAGTTAGAGGACAAATATCTAAGAGGTTGGCCACCTCTCCTTCGCATTTAAAGGTATCTTGCTATTTCCCTTGGCTTAGCCCACGTTTAAGGTATGACCCCCGATGGTCATCTCTTCCAAGGTTTAAAGGTTTTCACCTTTCTTATAAATTAGAGTTTCTACACTCTCGCCTGGAGTGCACACTATCCAACGTATAGTCCGGGGCAGCGGGACCAGTACACACTTAGTGGCTAATAATTTCCTTGTCTTCGGCTATATGAAGGATCCTACGATTTATGGTAGACGTACCATACCACCGGTTTATAACATTTTGATGTTATCTTAAGAAAAAGGTTTCTAACATCTTCATGTTAGCTAAGGTTTTGGCGTTTTCACATCACTTACGTTTGGGAAAATCCCCGTTGACATCCGTATCCTTGGGCCAGTCCCCAGTTTGGGGTTGTCCCCAGTTAAACACCAATTCGGGCTTGTCCCCGGTTCACGGGCTTGTCCCCAGTTACATGGGCTTGTCCCTAGTTTAGTTGGGCTTGTCCCCAGTCTAATGGGTCTAACCCCGGTTAATCTTATAAGTTATTTGCAACAGATGTTCTAAGTTCAATTACAAGAATCAAGACCTACGGACTCAAAATCCTTAACTTACTTTTACAAGGATTACGGAAGGATCATTGTTTATGGTAGCCTAGGTCTAGTTAGACCTTATGGTGTGATTTCTACTTGTCAATTTACATCTATTTGGTTAAGTCCTTTGTAAACCCTTTTTCTTAAGGATTTAAAATCTTTAAATTATTTTTGCAAGGTTATTTTATCCTAAAATGTTTCACTCAAGATTATTTCTTAAGACTTTGAATAAAGCTAAAGCTATATATCAAACAACCTTTCAAAATAACAAGTAACAAGCAGATAGTCAAAATATTTTGTTCATTAAAAACTTACTTCAAATTACCAAAAATTAACCCGGACTTCACCATTTAAAACATGGACCATCCATCCGGGTTAAAGTAAGTTGTTACTAACAGTTTAACCGAGTGCAGGAAAATAAAAGTTAGGGGCATCTAAGACTTCATCCCCACAAACAGAGGATCCATCCACCTTTTCTACCCCTTGAAATTGTCTTAAGAATCACTGATCCTTCAACCTAGTTACTATTATCCATTACAAACCATTATCCATAAGAACATAATTAAACAAAATTAAAAAAACGGGCCCTGGCCTTGTCTTTGATATCCTTCATCGTCTGTTCAAACAGCCTCCTCACCTTCTGATGCACCCACTCCTTCAGTCTCCACCGCCTCCTTTGCTCCGTTAGTTCCAACTTCATTCCCATCCGTCATCTCCACATCCTCTTCACCACCAAGAGCCAACAGAGCAACCTTCCACTTCTTCACGTCCCAAACAACCTTGTCAAACGCAGAATCACCAGCCTTTGTCGCCATCTTGATCCTGGCCTACAACACTGACCTTGCAGCCCACATTTTGGCTTCTTCAGTGGCCTACTTCATCTCCTCTTGGTGTTGGGACTCTATAGTGGATAACAGATCCTCCAACCGCTTCTTGTCTTTCTAGAACTGGGTTATGACTTTGTCCTTGGTGACCGCAGCACTTCCCACCACAGGCAGCTTCTCACTCATTTGGTTCACAATCTTCTCATAGTGATCCTTGCAAGTATTCACAGCCTGTGACCAGCATTTATACTGAAGTTAGAAGAATACTGGATCATCAAATCAAAGATTACAGGATAAAGGATGCTTACAGTCAGGATCATATCGAAGTGAGTTTCAGGCTCTGAGGACTTTTTCTCTTGGAAGCTGCCGATTTGGCCCTGATGGTTGTGGTCTTTGGCTCGGAAGAAGTGGCCACCTTCAAAGCTTCTTTCTTAACGGTTTGAGGAGTCATCATGCTGTCAATATCCTCTAACGAAAACTTGCTGCCGGATTTGTGAGATTTCTGAGCACCTTCAGAAACCAAGTAATAGATAAGTATTCTATTCTATTTTATTTATTCTTGTTTATTATCCAAATGTAAATCTTACTTAACATGAAGGATTCTGGAGAGATGTCATAAAAAGCTTCAACAAATCTTGCTTGAAAAGTCCGAACTACGGTATCCAGGGCAAGAAATCTTTTCGCTCTTTCTTCCGTTCCAGGTAGCTTGGCCAGAGAAGCAAAGTTTTCAACTATAAACAAAAAGAAGGATTAAAAGTTAGATCAGTTATCATAGTTTGTTTCTCTATTTAAGAATCCGGGATCCTACCTTTTTTAACCCAAGTCAAAGGGAAATCAGTCCCCCCGGGTATGGAGTTTTTATTCACAAAGAAAAATTGATTCCTCAAGAAGGAATCATTCAGGGTTACTTTTGAAATTGGATTGGGTTGTTGAGGCTTAGATTTCAACAAAAACCGGTTCAAACCATGGGTGGTAAGGGTATACAGATGTGACAACTCTTGGATGCCAAAGTTGATCTTCCTCTCCTCTATTATTCTTTCGATAGTGCTTAGAACCCTCCAAACCATGGGCATAGCCTGGATATAGGACATGCCGGTGGACTCAAAGAAATTTTGGTTAAAAGGAGGAAATGGATATGTATAGCCAATGAGAAAGGGGCAAGCCGGAAAACAAACCTAGGTCTGTGAGTAAACATCACATCGAATCAACGAGTCGTATGGTTGAAAAATGGTTTCCGGTAGGAAATGTGGCCGGAATTCGTCGATCTCAGAATCGGTGAACTTGCAGATCTCTATAGACGGATTGGTGATAAGGTTTTGAGGTTGCATCTCTGACAGCTCGAAATTGTCGGACTGGTCGGAATGTTTAGAGGGAGAAGAAGAAGAAGAGTCGACAGACATTTTTCATAATATTATAATAAGAAAATAAGAGGAAGAAGGATACCTGAAGGGTTGCCAAAATATGTGGTTATAAAGAATCGAAAGCATTACGTATATTGGTGGCGATGGTTAATATTTAGGGTTTAGATGATAATTATTACTGACAACCGTTTAATCAATTTATCTTTTGCAGGATTCAAATTTCAAAATGACAGCTGTATTGCATAAACACCCGCCATTTTGGGGGCAATTGTTAGGGCATAAAATTATGCTGAGGATCCTCTATCCGTGAATAGTTTGTGGATAACTTATCCTTGTGATATGTTCTAGATTGTTAAGGATCAAGGATTCTTGGTATTATGTGTTTACTAATAATTAAGTTTGAATGGTATTGTGTTTGTTAGAGATAACGGTTGGAAGACTAAGTCATCCTATTATTGTGCTACTGGACGACTCTCGCATGTGGTCAAGAGAGAAGAAACGGCTAGTGGAGAAGATGGCGTAATTATAGGAAAGATAGTTAGATATGATTTTGTATATAAACGATTTATTGATCAACTAGGAACACACGGGGTTATTTTCCTTTGATCTAATCAAGATCAAGGGGTTTTTCCTCGTAGCAAATCACAGTGTTCATCTCTATTTCGTTCATATATTCACTATTGTCATCATAGCACTAATCCTTATTAAACGAATTTGGATACATTATCCTTGGTAGATTTTTGTCCAAACAGTTGGTTTCTTCCGAAAGTCTCGTAATGAAGGTAGAAATGTAATAGCTTGTCATACTCAAGCCTTATGTATGCTTGATCACCAAAAACAAAAGTTCTTATTAAAATGCCTCGAGTCTATGGTTAACACTTCAAAGGTGTATGGTCTTATGGCCTCAAAATTTGTATTGATCGGATGCATCCGATTTCTGGATACTTTGAGTCTTTATGTGGCTTATTATCTGGGTATTCATAATCAGAATATTTCGAATGCTTTTTAGAGCGAACCCTAAGTCAATAAACTTGATCAATACGGTAATTCGTACAAATTCAATACTGACTTGATCAAAATACGATGTGAGTCATACATTGTTCCTCCCTTGCGTGCGTCTCAATACCAATAAGAAACAGATCCCAGGGGATACAATGTCTGTAAGCCTACAGATGAACTCGTGCATACTCATTCAAAATAAAGGAAGATTGGTGTATTGCTTGATAACGGGGGTATACCTTGTAGTGGGGATTATGAACTAAGATTGCTTAATCAATAAAAATCCTATATTTTGATCTTCAGGTATAATGGTTTAAGTCAAGTTGGGGTGACATGGTAAAAGTCAAACTAAGCCTGAACCGAGACAAGAGGCTGATAGTTTCTGATATTCTGTGCCATATTTGAAACTTAATCATATCACAAAAATACTTGAAAGTTTGTTATAGGATTTAAGTGGACAACAATATCAATGACCAAATTATCGCCAGTCGTAATAAAAGCTAAAAAATAAACCTGCTATGGAGGATTTCTTGATTACTATGATTCTCTGCTCAAATCACAAAATTATGTACTGCTTTCATAGAATAGATTTCATATTGTCTTAGTTTTATTTGTTTTTATTCAAAAATATACAAAATCCAAAAATATTTTTTTTATTTTGTTTTCTGCTTTATTTTCGATTTCCAAGCTAAAGTGTAAAATTTGAAAAAGAAAATACCAAAAAGATTTTCCCACGTTTTTTTAATTTAATCAGTTTAAGTTAATTCTTCTTAATTTATGTGTTTTTGCACATAAAAAACGTTAAGGTATTGGTTTTACCCCAAGTGGTAAACATTTTAAGGTAAAGTTCATCGAGACACAGGTTACGATGCATATTTAATCATTGGAAAGTTGAAAATGAATATTTTTCATTTTACTTGTTTATTTAATTCCCCATTCGTTACTTTGATTGTAACGAATGGAACCCATTTGCTTTCATTATTGATAACGAATGAAGGTCATTGGCAATGAAAAAAAATAAAGAATGTAACCATTCATTACACCTATTGGCTTCCACTGGCCTGATAACCTATGACCTAATTCGTCATTGATTATGATAACGAATGAAAAACGAATAACCAGCTATTCGTTATGATTTTAACTTATTGTTGATTCGTTAACTGTTTGTTAACGAATGAGACATCAGATGATGCCATTCGTTAATTTTGAATTAATGAATGGGCTCATTTGTTTGTCTAGGTATGCATGCAGATCTATAATATATAAAGCACAATGGTTTAACGAATAAACCATTCGTCCACCTTGATTATCACTTTCACTTAAAAAAACTATTGCAAAATTTTTCCAAAAATTTCAACCCTCACTAAACCTTGTTTTGTTGATTGTTTAAGATTCACAAGGTAATGACGAGTCTAACGCAATGATTTTCATCAAACATGATGGGCAATTGATGGGTTAATTATAGGCTTTATATACCTGACTAATGTCTTAATCTACTGAACCAATTAAACATGCTTCTTTGTTCTATCTATTGATTTGAATAGTTTGGCGATGTCATTACGGGTCTTATGATGTAAGTCTTGTATTGTTTCATCGTGTTTCCGATTCAAATGATAATTCATTATGCATGTTTGACTAATTAGTTTCTTTAATTTTGACTTTGAAGATTGAGGGTCAAAGTTTGATATTTATTGGATCTATTCGTTATGAACAACAAATGGATGTTCATTCGCGTCTACAGTGGCCGAATGAACCCGTTCATTGTGATTTGATAACAAATAGGTACATTCATTGTAATCTGATAACGAATAGGTACATTCTTTGTGCTTAGTTAACGAATAAGTGCATTCGTTTGATTGGATAACAAATGAATAAACCCTCATTCGTCTTAAAAATCAACTAATGAACTCATTTGTTACTAAGACATTCGTTATTGTGCATTGATAACGTATCACTTCCTTCGATATAACAAATGTACTCATTCTTCATAAAGAATGAGATAACGAATAAGCTTATAACTTTTTAACCAGAATCAATTTTTACTAAGTATAAGTGAAATTGATTTATATTAAATTATGTTCGGGTTTACTAATGTTTGGGTTTTGTGTTATAGAAATGGCTGATGCTCCGGAACCACAGAACCCTGATGTTCAAGAAAATCCTATTGTTCAAGAAGATCTGGTGATTCAAGAAGAACCACAAGCTGTTGTAAATCAAGCACAACAGGATCAAGCACCACAACAAGCAACACTAGCCGTTCCAAACATTGGATATGATAAGAAACACAACATTAGTGCTTTCTTACAAGAAGACTTTGCGGACTGTGCCATGTTTGGAGATGTAATTGCATTTTTACATCGTTCACCTATTTATTATATTATTTACGCTAATGTCTATATACATTTTAGCGTGATTCGTCCATTCTGGGATGCCGGTCGTTACGTTGACGCTGAGAAACATTTTGTTGCCGTTGTGAAGAACAAGACCATCAAGATTGATTCTGACGTGATACGTCGAGTGCTTCAATTTGCTGACACGATAGACCACCCGTGTGAATTTGACATAACGTTGATACGAGGTCTGTTTCAGAGACTATTCTACAAGGGTGATCTTGACCGTTCACTATACAACAAGGCATACTTGTGTGAACAATACAAGTATTTGTTTCATGTTCTTATCCATTGCCTTGGTGGACGTAAAGGTGGTTTAGACGAATGCAGGATCATGCTACAATCTGCATTCGCTGCTTTGATATTGAATAAAACGTTCAATTTCTCTAAGCTTATATTTTATCACTTAAAGGAGAATTGTCGGGTCAAGCATCGGAAGAACAAGTTTCTAAGGTATCCACGCTTCCTCCAGCTTATTATTCAGGATTTAGTACATGACCTTGAGATTGATCAGACGTTGATGGATGATGTGTTAGTTTGGAACATATGACAGCTGACACTATGAAGCGTATGAAAACAAATCGGAAGCAAACAGTTGAGGATAGACCGAGGTACAAGCGTTTGATTGGTCATCTGGCGAATCCAGATTATGTATGTCCTTCTAATGATCGTTGGATCCGTGATGATTCAGATTCTAAACGTGAAGATGGACCAGGTGGGAACAATGATGGTGGTGATGGTGGAGATGTTGGGGATGGTGGTAATGGTGGAAACAGGGAGATAGAAGACATATTAAGGTTGAGGCAGCTAGTTCTGCGGCTGCTTAACATAAAAGGAAAGGAAAGGAAAGGTTGTAATGAAAGATCAACCGCCGAAACAACGTGTTACGAGGGGAAGCGGTGTAAAAATTGGTCCTCAAGAACTAAGGTAGACTTCTCAACAAGTTCCGGTGGTGTCGCTTGGTTAGCACTCCGGTCCTTACTCTTATGATGACGGCATCAACTAATCCGAGATTTGCTTCGATTCCACAATCGTTTCTATCTCCTATGTTGACCACTCTGATTACAACGATGGTTACTTATTCTGCTACGACAATGATGCAGATGCCACCTTCTGCTTTATCATTTATGAGGTCAACCATCCTCAGGATCCTATGAAGCCCGTGCCTCCTTCATTTCATAGTTTTCCTATCGCACAACAGATAGACATGCTGCAAAGCTTAATCCATCTGCAAGAGAATCAAATGGCTACGGATCATCATCTACAAGACTAGGTGAGGATGAACCAAAGACGTATGTATAGCCATATCTCCTATTGTCAAAAAAAGAATGGAAAACTCTGTATGCTTGTTACTACTCAGAGGGAGAAGATCAAGGATCAGGAGGAAATAATTCTTCAAATAACTTGTAAGGATGATGCACTGAAAAAAGTTGAAGAACAACGATGATGACCAAGATCCTGATGCGGCTGGATGTGGTGGTAGTGAGCAGAAACAAGCTGCAGGGACGTCTGTTGGTACTGTTTTGGACAAAAATCTTCTAAGGATAATGTATCCAAATCTGTAATTGTTAGGTTTAGTGCTAAGATGATAACAGCGAATATATGAACGAAATGGAGACGAACACCGTGATTTGTTTCGAGGAAAAACCCCTTGATCTTGTTTAGATCAAAGGAAAAAAAACCCCCGGGTGACGACAAATCATCTATCACCAATTTATTAATATCAAAAAAAGGGTAGCAATGGGTGGAGTTTATGATCAACGAATACAATCGAGCTATGTGTGTGATTACAGAGGACTATCAACTAGAGTATGTGCGAGTATAACTGTATATTTTTGTGACATAGCATTGATCATAACTCAATATATAAAGAAAAGTAATTAACAACTAACTACTAGCTCCTATAAATCCTCCATTTCTCCACTCTCTTCCTTCGTGCCTTTTGACCACGTGCTATAGAAGTCCAGTAGTGAAATAGGTGGTGGACTAAGTCTTAGATTCGTTGCATTCATAAAATAATAACCTACACACAGGAGACAATTGTTAATAATACCAACTGCTGAGGATCCTTGATCCTGTCATAGCTCCGGAGCCCTTCAGAAGGATAATATATCCAGATTTGCCATCAAGAATAACATATCCTCAGTGTCAAAATTATTTGCCCTAACAATTGCCCCTAAAATGGTGGGTGTTTATGCTTTACAGCTGGCATTTTGAAATTTGAATCCCTGCAAAAAGTAGATGATTAGACAGTTGCCAGAGATATTTATTATCAAACCCTTGATATTAATCATAACCGCCTATATATGCGATCTCTATAATACTTTTATAACCATGTATTCAGGCTATTCATCAGGTATCCTTCTCTCTCTCTTTATTCTTTTATTATTCTGATAAACATGCCTGTCGCTTCTTCTTCTTCTCCACCCTCTAAACAGTCCGACCAGTACTCCGACGACTTCGGGTTGATGGAGATGTAATCTCAAAACCTCATAGTCAATCCATCTATGGAGATATGCAAGTTCACTGACCTCGAGATTGATGAATTCCGAACACTGTTTCCACCAGAAACCGTTTTCCGACCATATGATTTCGGCGTCCGATGTGATGTTTATTCTCAAACATGGGTGTGTTTTCTGGCTTGTCCCTTTCTCATTGGCTACACATATCCTTTCCCCCTTTCACACATAGTTTCTTCGAAACCACCGGCATATCGTATATTCAAGCTATGCCCATGATTTGGAGGGTTCTAGGCACCATTGAGAGAATCATCGAAGAAGAGAAGATTGATTTTGGCATCCCGGAACTATCTCACCTTTATAACCTAACCAATCATGGTCCAAGTTGGTTTATATTGAAGTCCAAACCTCGACAACCCCATTCGATTTCAAAAGTAACCTTAAACGATTCCTTTTGGAGAAATCAGTTCTTCTTTGTGAATCGCAACTCCATACCTGGTGGGGCTGATTTACCTTTAAAATGGATCAGAAAGGGTAGGATCATGGATCCTTAACTAAGATATGATCCGCGATAACTGATCTAACTTTGAATCTTTTTTCTTTCTTTTATTTGCAGTTGAGAACTTTGCTTCCCTTGCCAAGCTACCTTGAACAGAAGAAAAAACAAAATGATTTCTTGCCCTGGATTTCGAGGTTAGAACATTTCAAGCCCGATTTGTCGAAGCTTTTTGTGAAATCTTCTCAGACTCCAACATGTCAAGTAAGATTAGCACAATAATTTGAAATAAATAATATTAGATAGAATACTTATTTGTTAATTTATCCTTGTAGGTGCTCAAAAATCTCATAAGTCTGCTAGCAAGTTCTCTTTGGAGGATATCGACCTATATGATTACTCCTCGGAATATCAAGAAGGAGGCTTTGAAGGCAGCAACCACTTCCGAGCCAAAGACTGCAACTACCAGGGCCAAGTCAGCCGCTTCCAAGAGAAAGAGATCTTCTGAACCCGAAACCCAATTTGATGTGATCCTTAATGTAAGCATCATGTATCCTGTTGTTTTGAATTTAAGGATCCAACATCCTTCTAATCTTCACTTAACTGTTGGTTAAAGGCTGTGAACACTTGCAAAGACCACTATGAAAAAATTGTGACCAGATGAGTGAGAAGCTGTCCGGGATGGGAAGTGTTGTGGTCACCAAGGATAAAGCCTTAATCCAGCTCTTGAAAGATAAGAAGCATTTGGAGGATCAACTATCCTCGGTAGAAGCCCAACGACAAGAAGAGGTGAAACAAGCTACCGAAGAAGCGAAGATGTGGGCAGCGAGAACAGTTTTGCAGGCTAGGATCAAGATGGCGACAGAGGCTGGTGATCCTGCTTTCGACAAGGCTGTATGGGATGTTGAGAAGTGGAAGGCGGCTTTGGTGTCTCTTGGTGGTGAGGAATATGTGGCCATGGCAGATAAAGCTGGAACTAGCGGGGCGAAGGAAGTGATGGAGACCTGAGAATGAGCTGGTGAGGCAGAAGGTGAGTATGCTGCTTGAACGGGCGATGAAGGATATTAAAGACAAGGCCAGAGCCCGTTTTTTATTTTGCTTTGATTATGTTTTTAAGGATAATGGTTTATGGTTTGTAACAGCCAATATTAATTAGGTTGAAGCATTAGTGATCCTTAAGACAACTTCAGGGGGTGGCAAAGGTGGATGGATCCTCTGTTAGTGGGGATGAAGCCTTTGGTGCCCCTTTTCCTTTTATGTTTTCCTGCACTCTATGAACAGTTAGTAACACATGCTTAACTCAGGTGGATGGTCCATCTTTTGTATGGTGAAATCTGGGTTAAGGATTTTGGGTAAGTCCGGGTGACTTATGTTTAATAATATAAAACTTTTGACTATTTGCTTTTTAGTTGTTATTTTGAAAGTAAGTTTGATGTAGCTTTAGTCTTATTGAAAGTTTTAAGAAATAACTTTAAATAAAAAAAAATAGGATAGAATATCCTTTCAAAAATAACTTAAAGAATTTAAACTCTTAAGTGAAACGGTTATAAAGATTTTAGCTAAACAAATGTAAACTTATAGGTAGAATCATACAATAAGGTCTAATTAGACCTAGGTTACCATAAGTGATAGCCCTTCTGTGACCCTTGTAGAAGTAATTTAAGGATTTTGAATCCATAAGTCTTGATCTTCATAATTGAACTTAGAATATATGTTGCAAATAACTTATAAGATTAATTGGGGTTAAACCCATCAAACTGGGGACAAGCCCATAAAATAAACTGGGGAGAAGCTCGTGCAACTGGGGACAAGCCCGTGAACTGGGGACAAGCCCAAACCTGGATTTAGCCCAAACGTGAGATAACATGAAAATGTTATAAACCGGTGGTATGGTACGTCTACCATAAATCGTAGGATCATCCATATAGTCAAAGACAACGAAATTGTCAGCCACTAAACGTGTATTGGTCCCACTACCCCGGACTATACGTTGGATAGCGTGCGCTCCAGGCGAAAGCGTGGAAACTCTAATTTATAAGAAAGGTGAAAACCTTTAAACCTTGGAGGATATGACCATCGGGGGTCATACCCAATCGTAGGCTAGGCCAAGGGAAATAGTATAGTACCTTAAATGTAAAGGAGAGGTGGCCAACCTCTTGATCATCGAACATATTACTAGAACCCTGCATTGTTACTTAAAACTTGGAAAACATAATCGTTAAGAATATATTATCCTTGAATTAATAATAAGAATTTTGAAAAGAATAGGTTATTATATAGATATTACCAATTTTGCGATCATCGATCCTTTAAAGATACTCAATCCTCAGAGGATGATCCTGATCTGAAAAACTACTTCTTGAGGTGGACAGCATTCCATGCTCTTGGTAACCTGCTGCCTTCCATAGTGAGCAAATGATACGCCCCCTTCCCTGCTTCGAACTCGATCAGATAATGCCGGGTTGGTTGTGTTTTGGAAGGCTTTCCTCAAGACCAGATCTCCTTCTTGAAATCTTCTGATCCTTATATTTTTGTTGTATACCCCAGCTACCCTTTGTTGATATGCTGCCATTCTGATCTTGGCTAGGTCTCTGAGTTCTTCAACAGTATCCAAGTCTTCGAGAAGGATTTCTACATTGACTTCAGGATCACGGATGCTTGTTCTGGCTGTAGGCACCACCATTTCTGTAGGGATTACTGCTTTTGATCCAAACACCAGTGAGAAGGGTGTTTGGTCGGTTGCATTCTTGGGTGTTGTCCTGTGGGCCCAAAGAACATAAGGTAGCTCTTCGGCCCATTTTCCTTTCTTGGACTCTAGCTTCTTCTTTAAATTGTTGATGATTATCTTGTTGCTAGACTCTGCTTAACCATTAGCTTGAGGATGTACTGGACTAGAAGTAATCA
Source organism: Bidens hawaiensis (assembly GCF_021521415.1). NCBI lineage: Eukaryota > Viridiplantae > Streptophyta > Magnoliopsida > Asterales > Asteraceae > Bidens > Bidens hawaiensis. Next base: position 14,149 of record NW_027496792.1, read on the forward strand.
TCTTGATGTCCCAACTATCACAAAAGTTAGCGGTTCTTTTCTCGATAAACTGGGAACCACTGTCACAAATATTTTCTGAAGGGATACCAAATCTAGTAATAATATTTCTTTAAATGAAAGATATCACCTCTTTTTCGCGTACTTGAACAAAAGCTTCTACTTCTATCCACTTTGAAAAGTAATCAGTCATTGCAAGCATGAATGCTTTTCCTCCTAGTGCCTTAAGTAGCTTACCCACAATATCCAAGCCCCACTTCATGAAAGGCCATGATGAGGATATAGGATACATAGGTTCTAGTGGTTGATGTAGGATGTTTGCATGCCTTTGACAAGCATCACACTTCTTTGAGTATTCCATGGAGTCTCTCTTCATGGTTGACCAGAAGTATCCTGTTCTTAGAATCCTAGAGAACAGGGCTCTACCTCCAGTGTGATTACCACAATATCCTTCGTGAAAGTCTTTGAGTACCTCTTGAATTTCAGGATCATTGACACACCTTAAGTATGGACCTGCAAGAGATTTCCTATGCAGCATACCATGTAATAAAATGTATTGTGATACCTTGAGTTTGAAAGATTTAGGATTCTCTGTGGCTGGGATCTCTCCAGTTTGAATGTATTTTTTGATTGGGAGGATCCAGGATCCTTGGTTGTTTAAGGATGATGGATACCAAAGTACAATTTGTTTGTCAGTTGTTATCTCCCCAACTTCTTGTTCTCCTATTGCTGGCGAGAGTATATGTATGATTGGGATCTTCGTGTCTTCTGGAATCTTTAAAGATGAGGCTAAATTTGCCAAAGCATCTGCCCCAGCATTCTCTTCCCTTGGTACCTGTACAATGCTAAACAATTTGAAGGATTTTGCTAATTCCTTCACAACATCTAGATATTTGATTAGTTTTTCTCCTTTAACAGCATATGAGCCATTAAAGTGGTTAGCAATCAACAATGAATCTATATATACTTGAAGATACCTGATCCTCATGCATTTAGCTAATTGCAAACCTACGATCAGAGCTTCATACTCTACCTCATTGTTCGTTGCTTGGAACTCACAGGCTATAGACTGGGGTAATATGTCCCCCTGTGGCGATTTCAGTTGGATACCTAATCATGTTCCTCTTAAATTGGAAGCTCCATCTGTAAAGAGGATCCAAGGATCCTTGGTCTCTTCTAGTTGTTGAACCTCCAAGTCAGCTTCTTTCTGTAAGTCGCTACTAAAATCAGCCACAAAGTCTACGAGTGCTTGTGACTTGATGGCTGTTCTGGGCTCATACTGAATATCATATACACTCAGTTTCACAGCCCACTTGGCCATCCTTCCTGACAATTCTGGCTTTCTAAGAACATTCTTAACAGGATAGTTAGTTCCCAAAATAATAATATGTATTTCAAAGTAATGTCTCAATTTAGTAGAAGCCATAATAAATGCAAGAATTAATTTTTCTAAATGAGAATATCTGGCTTCAGCATCTAAAATACTTTTACTTACATAATAAGCAGGATGTTGTTCACCTTCGTGATCCTTCACAAGGACAGCACTTACAGCATTTCCTGAGACAGCTAGGTACAAGTATAAGGATTCTCCATCCACAGGCTTCATCAAAGCTGGAACTGAGGATACGTAATCCTTCAAGGCTTTGAGTGCAGCCTCATGTTTTTCAGTCCACTCGAACTTCTTATTTTTCCTAACAATTTCGTAGAAATCTTTGCACTTCTCGGAGGATCTGGAAATGAATCTGTTGAGAGCAGCTATTCTTCTTGTCAACCTTTGGACATCTTTAGCATTTACAGGAGACTTCAAATTGATGATGGCTTCTATCTGCTCAGGGCTTTCTTCTATCCCTCTCTTGGTCACCATATATCCTAGAAACTTTCCAGCCTTAACACCAAAATGGCATTTTGACATATTCAGTTTCATGTTATAATTGTCGAGGATATTGAATGCTTCTTCAATATCTCTGAGATGATCCTCAGCTCTCTTTGACTTCACCACCATGTCATCTATGTAGACCTCCATAGTCTTGCCTAACTGATCCTTGAACATCATGTTGACTAATCTTTGATATGTTTCCCCTGCATTTCTTAGTCTAAAAGGCATAGCAATATAACAGTATATGCCGGTAGGAGTCATGAATGTCGTATCCTCTTGATCAGACGGTTCCATCTGAATTTGTTGAAATCCAGAGGAAGCATCCATAAAGGTAAGCATTTCATGCCCTGCCATTGCATCCACCATGGAGTCTATATGTGGTAACGGGAAAGGATCATTGGGGCATGCCTTGTTTAAATCAGTAAAATCGACACACACCCCTCCACTTTCCATTATTTTTAGAAACAACAACCACATTAGCTAACCATCGAGGATACTTATCCTCTCTGATCATACCGGCCTTAAGAAGTTTTTCAACTTCTTCTTGTATGATCGCGTTCCTCTCAGGAGGGAATTCCTTCGCTTATGACGGACAGGTTTAATAGATAAATCAAGGCCTAACTTATGAGTAATTACCTCCTTTGAAATACCTGTCATGTATAAATGTTTGAAGGAAAAGGTGGACTTTCTTCGCCTTAGGAAGGATACTATATCCTCCTCGATTCCACTAGGGATACTGGATCCAAGGAACACCTTTACATCTGGATCTTCGGAGTCTAAGGATACTTCTTTTGTGTCCTTCTTCCGAGCTTCCAACACGTCCCTAGGATGTTGTTATGGTTGCTATGCTATTGTCTGCTTAGTTGTCAGCTTCATAAAGGAAGAATAATAGTTCTTAGCTTCCACCTGATCACCATCTATCCTTACAACTCACCAAGGGGTCGGTAGTTTGATGCATTGATGGTAAGTAGAGGGTACTGCTTTCATCCCGTGTAGCCAAGGCCTGCCTAAAATAAAATTGCAACAAGAAAGGTTATCAATAACACAACTTTTGGTAAGAATTTAACCCTTAGATGTATATAAGGAGATTAATGTCCCCCAGTGTTTTCTTGGTTTCGCCACTAAAACCGACTAGTATCGACGTCCTTGGGATGATCTCCGACTCTGGTATATTCATCTTCTGAAGCACATCGTGTTGGATGGTATTGACCGAGCTTCCACCGTCGACTAGGATCCTGCATACATAATGGTTAGCAATAAACGACGTAACAATTAAACCGTCATGGTGTGGATCCTGGATGTTCGATTTATCTTCTACATCGAAGAAGATCCTTTTGTCAGTCGTCAAAGTGGTGGATACAATCGGTCGTTCCCCGTTATCCAACTTTTTCTCCTTGGCGAACCTCTTAGCTACAGAGAAGGAAGTGCCGCATATGTCGAAGCCTCCGGAGATGAAGTTGATCACTTGAGCATCTGGTGGGAGCGGAGTTGCTTTTTGAGGAACCTCTTCAGGATCCTGGATCCTGGACTTTTTTCTTCCCAAGAGCTCCTTGAAGTGGCCCTTGCTCAGGAGGTATCCAATTTCCCTCTTTAAACCGATGCAATCGTCCGTCATGTCGCCAAAATCCTCATGGAAGGCACACCATTTGAATTTGTCTTTGAAGGTGGTTGACTTCTCGTTCTTTCGGGGCCATCTTGCCTTCTCCCCTAGATCCTTCATGGCACAAATCAAGCCATGGGTATCTACGAAGAAGCAATATTCTGATATGCTGGGGTAATCTTCATCAATATCTCCTTCTTTAACTGCTCGAACGTTTTGATTGTTGAACTTGGTGTACGGCTTCGAGTTGTTGTTGTATGAGGATCCTTTATTCTTGTCAGGGGATTCTTGCTTTTCTGCTCATCCAATCGTTCTTGGATCCTTTTGTCGTCTTCCAGCTGTATGAATCTCAGTGCTCTATTCCTTACTTAATCTAAAGACCTGCAATGAGTCATCACAAGATCATCATAGAAGGGTGAGCCCCTCTAAAGTCCCATCTTGAATGCTTCAACAGCGGTAGGCACGTCAACATTGGGGATTTCTAAGGCTTCCCTGCTAAACCTTGTAACAAAAAACCTAAGGGATTCATCACTAGGTTGGATAACTCGGTATAGATCACTAATTAACTTCTCAAATTTCCTACTACAGAAAAATTAACTGTTGAACAAGTTAACTAAGTGTGAGAAAGAAGTAACAGAAAAGGGAGGAAGACTTAGCAGCCATTTTAAAGCGCATCCTGATAGTATGGCTCCAAAGCCTTTGCATAGGCAAGCCTCCTTGAGCCTCTCAGGAATCGGGTTTATTTCTATCATTTCTCCGTATTAAGCTACATGCTCTTCAGGATCAGTGGTCCCGTCATACACTTTCATGTTGGGGGTTTGAAAGCGTTTCGGTATTTCCATGTCACAGATTGGTGGAGCAAATCTGGAAAATTTGTGGCTTCCTTCTGGTATCTCGGGGATGGATGGATCACCCCGGGTACGCTGGATATCATATCCTTAAGTTTCTGCAGTTCCTTAGCCATGGTTTGGTTGATACCTGCATCCTGCATGGAACCATGGTTAGCGTTTAAGGATATAGGAATATGTGGGTTACCTCTTTGTTGTGTAAAGGTCGGCATTCCGGAAGAGTAGCTGAGGTAAGAAGCATCTGCTACAGGATTTGGTCCATCGGAAGCTATGGTCTGCATGGGGATTATATCTCCTTCATGGACCTCAGAGGATCGATGATGTCGAACCCCTAAGGATCCTTGATCCTGAAAGCAGGATTATTGACTATGGACGAAGGATCCTAGTGGTTGAGAGTTCAAGGATCCTTGAAGATATGATCCGGAGGATCCTGGTTGAAGGATCAATGGTCCTTGCTGAAAGGTTGAGGATCCTTGAGCTGGTTGACCCATGGACCCGTGGTGAAGGATAGATGATCCTTGCTGAAAAATTAAGGATCCTGAACCTGTTGACCCATGGATCCCTGGTTAAGGATGGATGATCCTAGGTGAAAGATCGAAGATCCTTGAGTTTGTTGACCCATGGATCCTTGCTGGAGGATAGATAATCCTTGCGTGAACTGAGCCAAGGATCCTGGAGTTGTGAAATCCAGCATCCTAGGCACCAAGGGAGTCTGATCCTTCGCTGGCCTCTTAGTCTTCTTGAGATCTTCAATCTCCCAAAGGATCCTCTGGTTGGTCTTGTTCTTCTGCTCCATGTAAGCCTTAACCTGAGAAAACATAGAGGAAACATCATTTTTAGTATTTACCACCGAAGTGGCAACAGCGGTTTTCGAGCCCTGGAAGACAGGTAGCTGTATCTTGTTTCCAGCAGCAGCAGCCCGTGCTCCCGTGATTGGAGGAGGCATCGGTGGCAAAGTTCTTGATGAGAGAGGAACCGAAGATGGCATGGTTGATGAAGCTGAGGTTAATTGAGAGGCCATTGATAGTGATATGGGTATGAAAAATTGAAAATTGATAGGAAAAATATCGATTATAGCACCAATTTCCCCACGGTGGGCGCCAAATTGTTTTGGATAAAATTCTGCTAAGGATAATGTATCCAAATCTGTAATTGTGAGGTTTAGTGCTAAGATGATAACAGCGAATATATACACGAATGGAGACGAACACCGTGATTTGTTGAGAGGAAAAACCCCTTGATCTTGTTTAGATCGAAGGAAAAAAAAACCCGGGTGATGACAAATCGTCTATCACCACTTTATTAATATCAAAAAAGGGTTACAATGGGTGGAGTTTATGATCAACAAATACAATCAAGCTATGTGTGTGATTACATAGGACTATCAGCTAGAGTATGTGCGAGTATAACTGTGTATCTGTGTGACCTAGCATTGATCATAACTCAATATATAAAGAAAAGTAATTAACAACTAACTACTAGCTCCTATAAATCCGCCATTTCTCTACTCTCGTCCTCCGTGCCTTTTGACCACGTGCTATAGAAGTCCAGTAGCGAAATAGGTGGTGGAGTAAGTCTTAGAGCCATTGCATTCATCAAATAACAACCTACACACAGGAGACAATTGTTAATAATACCAACTGCTGAGGATCCTTGATCCTATCACAGCTCCGGAGCCCTTTAGAAGGATAATTGATCCAGATCTGCCATCAAGAATAATATATCCTCAGTGTCAAAATTATTTGCCCTAACAGGTACTAGTAGTGTTGATATTGGTGATGATCGACAAATGGTAGTATATCATGATACTACCGATGCAACTCCTATTGAGTCGATCAAAGCCAACACAGCTCTATTTAAGGACTACGAGAAAGGTATTGTGATAAGTTCGGTGAATGCGGATGAGATTGAAGAGAGTGAGTTTGTTGACATTGCCCTATATCGAGATCAAATTTCGTTGTTGCTGGGTTAGAGCGATGAAGAATTGGATGTGTTGGAAGCATAAGAGGATGTTGAGGTAGTAGATAATGATAATGAGGTACAATTTGACACGAGTATTCCATATAGGGATACTTCGTTTATCTATGAGGATATCGAGGTTGAGGAGACGGTAGAGGAATATCCTGATCTATATACGCATTCTAATGTTGATCAGGGTGTTCCATTCTCCATTGATGAACATGTTATAGCTGCTGAAGAGCATCTGGAGAAGACCATGAAGAAGAAAGAAAAGGTCTCGAAAAGCGGATCGGGTTCAAAGGATCCTGGTTTCGAGGGTATGTTCGGGGTTCGTAACAAATCCCGCTTTTATAAGATTATTGAAGTATACAGGTATGTCGACAAAGAAAAAGATATGGAAGTCAAAGCGCGTGCAAAAGCTCACGAGAAGACAATCTTCAAAGCATCGAAGACCGTCAAAAGGTGACATTGTTTTGTGGCTATGTGTTTGGACATGAATGTATGCATAATTAAATGGGAGAAGGACGTTCAGTATTATCAGTACATCACTGACGTTCTTTCATTTTCGAGGTGGGACGTGGGGACTCTCGCTAATCGGCCGTTTGTTAATCGTGGTGGAAATCAACTAGTAAGTTGGTTTCATCAACATATTCTTTTTGAGGTCAATCACGGGTTTAACTTTTTCAAGTTGCAAGTGCCAACCAGAAAGTATATTGACGAGATAGATCCAAAGACTGGTTGGAGAAAACTTGTGTTGAAGGTCAAGCCGCCACGCACGATGAAGCGAGTGCCTGTGAAAACGTTTCCGCAAAGTCTTTTCAAGACATTCAACAGTTGGTACTATCACAACCGTACTGGCGAAGCAGTCATTCTTCTGGGAACAAGTTTGAAGACTGAGTTTGTGCGAGTCATCGATCCGATGTGGCTCGTTAACTTATCAAAGGCTGACAAAGACGTTCTGTTCAAGAACGATATTCCGTTTGCCGAAATTAAAGATTATGACTGTGCTATGCAATTCCAACACGTTGTTCGTGTTTGTCACGATTTTGGAGTTCATAGTTGTGCTGATTGGAAGATGAAGCGGTTCAACTAAGTTAAAGACAAAGAGAACGAGACGAGGGGGAGTTTGTTAGTGCACCGTTTTGGTCGTTTCGGGTCTTTGTCTTTAATGTAATTTATTAATATTAATGTAAAGGGCATTTTTATAATTTACCTAGTCTCATTCGTTATATTTATCAGCTCATTCGTTAAGTATGTTTAACGAATGATGCTATAAGTTATTATTCTTTTCCATTCGTTAAGGATGTTTAATGAATGGACCTAATCGATATTGTTTTGTATCCATTCGTTATGAAATGTTGACGAATGAGGTATAGCGAATGAGTCATTAGATATACTCCTTATATTATGTATAGAATAAAGACGAATGATACCATTCGTTACAGGATGTGTAACGAATGACCTTCATCTTCTATATATAGGCTGTTATGCCTTCATAATTTAACAAGTGTTCTAATTAAATTCTTGTGAGCCGTTACTCTGCCGAATTATCCTCTCACACTAAACACTTCGTTCAGTCTAATCTGTTAATCACCTACACATATCATTAATTAGATCCTAGATCAATATCGATATGAATTGATTAAGTATTAGGCTCTCTCATAATTAATGATAGATAACGCAAAAAAAAGCGATTGTCGGTATTGCTATACACTTAAACCCAACCGCCGACAAATCAGACCCCTAATCATGCATAGCTTTAGTTCAAGTTAATATCTAATCTATGGTTCCCACACCTGGAATCGCAAATCCACCTAATTTGTTTCAGATATGTCAAAGCAAAGATGAAATCGAAAAGATTTTTCGACCACTATAACCCAAAACTTTGTAACTGTTAAAACCTAATCTCACAGATGGATATATATATATAAATAATTTGAGCATTTTCATGTATTTATCTATTAAACTTCACCCGTGGTTGCTAGCCCAGTGAGAAGTATATAAATTGTTGGTTTTATTCCCTAACGTTCATTGATACTCACCCAGAGGCCTATCCGCCAAGCTGCCAACTCGAGGGAAAACACATAGGTTGTTGGATCTTAACTATATCATTAGTTTTCGATCCTCATCCATTGATGTCATCTCCAAGTCATTATCCCAGAGGGAGACACATTAAATTATTGAATCTTTCTCAATTATATAGCTGAATTCATGAGGCGCCACACTTGTGTGCCAATTAAGTGAGATCAAATCTTAAAAGTTACAATGTTTTACCCTATAGTGGTTCCTATTCATTAACTTAGACATTTCAATTTCTCCACTTTCCTAAAAGGGGAACCCACAAGACTTAATGATTTTAATTAGAGGTATATTAATACATTTTCAGAAATCTTTCATTATTGGCTCGGCTGGGCCTACCGACACATCTTAAGTTAAGTGTGTTTCTGTATATATATATATATATATATATATATATATATATAGGGTGGGGTTAGAATAAGAAGTGAGTTATTTGTAAGAAGTGTGAGAAGTAATATCGGGCGTTGGATGTGATCATCTGATGGTGGATATTGTTAATGTGTTTTTTGTTCGGTGTGTTTTATTTTGTTAGTTCGCTGTGTTTTTTGTTCGGTGTGTTTTATTTTTTTAAGGGTAAAAAAATTTCTTACACTTCTTAAGATAGTTTTACTTCTTATTTTAACCTTGCTCTCTCTCTCTCTCTCTCTCTATATATATATATATAGGGGTGATATCTAGAGAGAACTAGAGAACTAGTAAATAATTATTTTTAAGAAAATGTTTTGTGATTTTTTTTTCTTTCCTCTTTCTAATAAGATGATATTGATACTAAAAAAAAAACTTGTCGGTGTAGTGCATATGTGCACTAATGCCTATTGCATATATACAATAGTGTTTTATTGCATAAAATACAACACAATTGCATTATATAATACACACTATTAAATATATGCAAATACATCACTAATAATTGTATGCAATACACACTATCGCATATATGTAACACAACACTAATGCATATATGCACTATATCAATTTTATTTTTTATTTTTTTATATAATATAACACTATTGCACATATACAACAGAAACAATTGTATATATGCTAATCAACACCATTGCACATATAAAAATACACACTAGTGCACATATGCATTAATGTAGGTTCCCAGCCGGATCTACACGAGATATCGCGTACTACGCAGGTGCGGAATCCCTACGTAAGACGTTACGAGTATAGAAAACAATACGAGCTAACACACGATACGATAACCAAACACACGTTATATTCCAACCGTAAGCACGTGATACAATGACCACTGAATACAAAACTCTCTGACTCGAAATACACGAATTAACTCCGATTGTATTAACTTCTATGAATAAGCCGTATACCAATGGCTTATATAGACACGACAACTTCGCTTGTCTAACAAGTTCGCCCATATAAGCGAACTTGTTAGTAACTTCGCTTACATACAAAACTCAAATCTAACTAACACGATTACAGACACTCGACACTGAACTACTGACATCATGCACCAACAGACTCCCCCTTGGCAGTAGCTTCATCTCTTTAGCTTCAAACACGTGTCTTGTAATCTTCAATCTTCTATCTTCAAGCATGCACTCCTTCTCGAACACAAACCGAGACAACTCTTTGATATTTCCTCGCTTCGTCTTTCCAAGCAGGAATATAAAATATCTTCTTGTCATTCAACACCTGCAAATCAGCTTGCGATAAGTTTACCAAGTGCATCGGATCGTACACTCTAAGCAGCTCTTGTTCATCTTCGTCTTCCATCACCGCCTCAGCTGTCTCACAATCTACAAACCACCACTTCAGGTTTTTAAGCACATCCTTGGGCATTAGCTTCATCGGTACTTCTTTCAAACACCGGATCGGTTTATACTTCATAATCATCCAAGGCTTTCCATCAGCTCTCAAACCTCTATCCTTGTCTTCAACAAGTTTTCCCTTTTGTGGCTTCAGCAGCTCAAATTTCTTCTCTTTTATACTCTCTTTCCACACAATTTTCCCAATGACTCTAGCCATATTATCGTCACTTCTGTTTATCAATCCCAATCTGGCTAAGTCTTTCACTTCACATTCTGGCAGTGTATTCAACGATCTTAACATCCTTCTAAAGAACTGAACACCGTCATACCTTTTAATCACGAAGAGCCTCAACTGCTCATCATATATCCAGCATATAATCCCTTTCTTCGCTTCAGCATAACCTTTAATGTTGTAACTCTTCTTAAACATTGTAGGGACCGTCGGTTTCTTCGTTTTGACGAACCACTGAGCATAGCCTTCCTTCCACCTAGGCTGCTCTTCCCATTCAGACTCATCATTCCCAATCTGTTGACTCATATCTACGTTCTCGACTTGCGGTATCTCATGCTCCACATTCTCCTCTACTATCTCTCCCTCTTCTATCTCTGTATCAATCACAATCTCTTCACCAATCTTCTCTATCACATCACTCGGTAGTACATCATCATCACCAACCAAAACATCATCCATCTCCTCTACGTCCACCACCACCACATCATCACCACCAGCTGCAGTTGTCGACTCCCCCTGAGTTGTGGAAGTTCCAAGAGCTTGATCAGTTCTTGGCAACTCACCACCTGCATCTTTCGATGCATTGGGATCATCGTCTCTATCATTTCGTCTCTTGGTCCTCAATTCGTCGCCTTTACAGCTCGTCTCCCCCTGAGATGCCAAGAACTCCTTGAAAGCATCTATGATTTTTCCATGTTGTACCAGGAGGGACGACTGCATCTGATTCTCTGTAACTAGGCGCTGAATAGCCTGGGTCTGGATAAGATTAATCCTTGACTGCTCTGCCACGACCCGTTCCAGTGCTGCTATTCGTTTTGAGTCTGATAGGGTTGCATCGAAATCGAACCTCATATGCGATAAATCTTGAGTGTACTGAGGAGGGATTTCCGATGTCACCGGGACCTCAGAAGTAGAGATATACGTAACCGCAGGTGGTATCGTCACCGATAGCCCTGCAGTGGCCACAACAGTCGACTCTATAAATTGTGCCACGACCTCCGATGGAGTAACGGTCAGAGGCGGCAATGAAACGATCTCAGGAGTCGAAAGTTGGAAAGTAGTGGGTGGGAAGCCAAAAGTAGACGAGGTAGCCACCACGGGAACACCCGTAGCGCCTGGCCTTGTAACCTGTAGTGATGAGGGAACCTTTGTCATACCGGATAGTGCTGGTGGAGTGAAACGTACCACCCTAGAGCTCTCACCGGCTCCTGATCCTGCACCTGTCCGTTCCCTTCTTGACCTCCGGATCAACTGTTGTACCTCTTCCTCATAATCAGACTCGCTATCATCATCTGTTCTCTTTCTTTTCCCATGTAGTCTTTCTCGAGTCACCATAATCCTTCTGGCCTCTGCCACTTCATCATCAGAATCAGAACCAGCCACCGTAGCAGCTGTCCTAGTAACATTCACAGTCGAAGCACGTTCAACCGGGACCTGTACGTTCTCCTCTGGATCCACCCGATCCATATCAAAGAAGCCTTGACCACCAAATTCTGCATCAAGGTCCACGTTCTCCTCCGGTGACACAACAGGAGCAGCAGGTATAGCTTGAGGTGCTCCTGCCTGTTGTGGTGCCGGGTCCCTAAACTCGTCCCCTTGAGCAGGCACATACCCGGGGTTGATCAAGTACCCAAAGAGTGGAGTATGTCGAGGACGGAGCTCAGGTTTGCTCCTCGCACTGGAGGATCTACATTGGGCGAAGATCCGTTTGTTCACACTCTCAACGTATCGGATCGGACGGCGCTGAGGAAGCGTTGGAGCAACATGATTCAAGATCATTTGTAGGAATCTTGGATACATGATGAATCGCTCACGCGCCATCGCTCTTCTTTGACGATCAATCTCATAAAAGACCATCTGACTAAAGCTAAATCGCTTGTTGTAAGTCAGGGCAGTCATCGCTGACTATATGGTCGCGCCCATGCCATCAGTGCCCGCCTTTCTCCCTGACATGCAAACGATCATAACATGCATGAGAAATCGCCACTGGTCAAGTAAAAAGCCTTTCCTCCTCTGCGTATCCCCCAAGGGACCAGAGTATCCCATTCTCAAAAACGCTCCATCACGGAAAGGAGCTACAAACTCTGTTGGGTCATCCCTTGTCTCGTTCCCAAATCGTAAAGCCGCCCGGATTTGTTCAGAAGAGAACTGAACAATCTGATTGTTGACTGTTGCGCGCATCACCGGGGGCTCGACTCTACAGTCGTATTCCACTGTCTGCCAGAAATCCTCAATATTGGGCAAGGATATTGGCAGAGTTGTTGTAATTGCGTGGAATATCCTCGAGCGTAAAAGGAAAGTGATGATTTCGCGGAAATCATCAACTCCGCTCACCTCCGGGTCTAATGTTATGTACATGTTGTGACCCGGGAAGAACTGTCTCTGGTGATCACCTCCGTCATCACCGCCTGCACCACCTGCTCCAGCAACAGCAGCCATATCTGCAACAAACAGGTTAAGTTAGATAAACGTCAAAGCGAATCACAAGTTCGCCTGTTACCATGAGCGAAGTTGTGATCAATTCTGTATAGGCGAAGTTAAAGGTGAGGCGAAGTTAGGAAACAACTTCGCTTCAACTTAAACTTCGTCTGATAATAGTTAAGTAAAATGGTCCAGGCGAAGTTACGGATAACTTCGCCTAATCACAACATCGCCTCAAAAACTGTTTCAAAATCAATAATCAGGCGAAGTTAAACCTCAGGCGAAGTTACAGATAACTTCGCCTAAACTGTAACTTCGCCGAATTTGAATCGGCAACAGTTAGGGATTTTGAACGACGTGTAGATGATGATTTCGGAGATCGAGGACTCCGAAATACATGATTTTATGAAGTTTTAGACGTTCAAGTAGTTTACTATCACGTAAAAACAAGTTTGAAATCGGGTGTTTAAGGTTTCGAAAGACGAGGTCGATAATCGAGTCGAAACGATCGATGATCAACCTCAAAAACATTGATTATACGATACTATAAACCCTACACACCTTTAATCTGATTAGAATCGAAGTAACAAAAACAGATTTGTGATATCGATAAGTTCGCTGAAGTTTCAGAGGATAAGTTCGCTGAGATTTTGAAATAATGAAACTGTTTGACCTTTAAATTTCTTTATATAGGGTCAAAGTTCTTTATATAGGATAAGTTCGATAACTTCGCCTATTCCAGGCGAAGTTATAAACAAGTTCGCCTGTATTTACAAAACAAACCCCTATACTTTTAACAATTTTCAAAAAAGTTTTAAAAAACATCCTTTAAAGCGTTAAATGATACGATCAAGACCAAGTAACCAGGTATAAAATCAAACAATTACAAAAGTAACAAAAATTTGAAAAATTAAAGTACACGGGATCAAATTTCAGTCTCGACAGGGACTACCATGTTTTAGAAAAGATCCGAACAGGAATCATACTAATTTCGTGACTGTCACACAGATCCGTGTTCAGCTGTATTATGACATAAAGAAACAGGTTGTAAGCAGGTAATCTACTTAAAATGGTTTTCATCGTTTCTGTGATACGAGTTAGGTTCAATTAAGCTCAAAACTTAAGTGGGCAACAACTCAGAGATTATGATGCCTCCTATCTATTCTCAAGGCGTATTTGGCTTTCCCCACGTCACCCCGAATTGAACTTGACCCGTAGTGTCTGATTAAGTAGTAATTACTCTTCGATCTTAGACTCTGCATCCTGTTCATCTTCTTGCGTCTTGATTGACAATCATTAACATTATGAACTCTAGAAGTGTTTTTTTTTTTTTTTTTTTTTTTTTTTTTTTTTTTTTTTTAATCTAACATGTATATACACAACTTCAATTAGAAAATAACTGCAAGTCCCGAATCTGGATCACTACAGCGTCTTGACACTCTATCTTCACGGGAATCAGAACACTCACGGGCTCGTGTATGACTGGGTAATCGCTTTTCTGCCTATCATTCGGAAAGATATGTATGAAGATATGCACAACTCTTAAGGAGTTTCCACAAAAAATCGAGTAGATTTAGTTAGTATTACTTCTACTTTTACGTACCATAAAAAGCTACCATGACATACAATGACTGTTCTAAAGTCTTTTAAGCCTAATAACTTCACTAGTTAAGCACACACAATCAGTATATCTATCACTTTCCAAGGTTGGATCAATTTTTTGTTAATCATAGTAAAGTAACTTCTTACGAAGTAGTAGACTTGAAAAATAATTTCATCTCCCGAAAAGAAAAAATTTTTAACATCAATCGCCCCGACCAACTCAAAGTCTTCAGGGAAACGGCTATCCCGAAGATCCAATGGATCAGCTAGACCGACCACATACTAGTATGTGTCCTTCTAACTAAGTATGATCGACTAATTTTCAGCGAAAGAATGAAAACACATCATAAACCGCCCCGGTCACTTTCAGTCATCTGGTTAATGGCTATCCTCATATTCTACAAGTAGAAATGAGGACCAAACATATCCGAAGACATGTCCTTAAAACTGAGGCAACCGACATAATTCTAAGCGATAGTGACGTTGTTTTTTTTTTTTATATATAACACAAACACAAAGCATGGTTACTCGGGATTGATCATCCCATTCAGCTCAACAAGGTTTTGAAATCTAGTTTTGTCAAACGCTTTCGTGAACAAGTCAGCGAAATTATCTAACGTGTCAACCTTTTCGAGCTCAATCAGCTTCTTCTCAGCACAATCCCGTATAAAATGATGACGTATGTCAATATGTTTAGTTTTACTGTGCTTCACGGGATTGTTAGTTACTGAGATAGCAGCAGTGTTATCAATGCAAATAGGAGTAAGTGAGAAATTCAGACCATAATCGCGCAACTGTTGTTGAATCCAAAGAACCTGGGAGCAGCAGTTGGATGCTGCCATGTATTCTGCTTCACAGGTTGAAATTGCGACTGAGGTCTGCTTCTTGCATTGCCACGACACTAGTCTGCCACCAAGAAACTGACATCCACCGGTAGTAGACTTCCGACTCTGATTGCACCCTCCATAATCAGAATCTGTGTAAGCGACTAGCTCCAAGTCTCCTCCTCTCGAGTACCACAACCCCAGCTTCGGCTTCCCTTTAAGATACCGCAGTATCCTCTTCGCACCCTTCAAATGAGATTCTTTTGGGTTTGCCTGAAAGCGTGCACAAAGACAAACAGCAAACATTATATCAGGCCTAGAAGCAGTTAAGTACATTAAAGAACCTATAATAGCCCGATATTGGGTTGGGTCCACGTCTGCATCGTTGTCTGAATCAGCACCCAATTTGTGATTGACGCACACTGGAGTATCATATGGAGTGTTGTCCTCCATCTTGAAGCGTTTGAGAACATCATGGACATACTTCGTCTGATGAATGAACATCCCATCTTTCCTCTGATCAACCTGCAATCCTAAAAAGAATGTTAGTTCACCCATAGCACTCATTTCAAATCTCTTCTTCATGACGGCCTCAAACTCCTGACACATGGCGACCTTTGATGCAGCAAAGATAATGTCGTCCACGTAGACTTGCACCAGCAGAAAGTCGCTACCCTTTCTCTTGAAGAACAATGTGCTATCAATTTTACCTCTTTCAAACTCATTCTCAAGCAAGTAATCTGATAAGGTTGAATACCAGGCACGAGGTGCCTGATGTAGTCCATACAGCGCTTTACTTAGCTTGTACACGTGATCGGGAAAGTCAGGGTCAGGAAAACCCGGAGGTTGCTCAACATACACAACCTCGTCGACTTTACCGTTTAGGAACGCACTCTTCACATCCAACTGAAAAACCTTCATCTCCTTATGAGCAGCAAATGCCAAAAACAGCCGAATGGCTTCCAATCTTGCCACAGGAGCAAACACCTCATTGTAATCAATCCCCTCTTGTTGATTAAAGCCTTTAACAACCAGCCTCGCCTTGTTCCTGATAACAATCCCTTTCTCATCTCTCTTACATTTGAAGACCCATTTCGTGCCAATCGCATGCACATTTCTTGGTTTTGCGACCAAGTTCCATACTTCCATTTTCTTAAACTGAGCTAACTCTTCTTGCATGGCTTCAACCCACGAGCTGTCCTTAAGAGCCATTTGATAGTTCTTTGGTTCAATCTGGCTGATAAAGCAGGTGTACAAGCACTCGTTGATTATGCCTGATTCTTTAATGCTTGTGTAAACACAGGTGTGCTCATTCAAGCTTTGTCTTGTTTGTACACCGGCGGACAGATCACCTATCACGTTCTCCAAAGGATGATCTTTGTGAATTCTCGTAGTCGGAACCGAGCTGACATTCAGATTATCTTCCAAGTTCGAAGATAGCTCATCAATGGGTGATTGATGTTGAGAGTGAAACGGATTGATGAATTCCTCTTCAGTAGAGGCAGCAGGGGTATTGATAGCATTTGACGAGGAAGGCTGACATTCATCATACTGTGGTCGTTGCACCAAAGTGTCTTCCTCATCGCATATCATCTTCGTAGCAATTCTTTCCTCAACTTCTGCAAAATCCAGATATGGTATGTTAAAAGATTTAAAAAGTCTATCATAGTCGAAAACCCCAGCGGGTCCCGAGCTTGGTTTTGGTGAATTGTAACTTGTGATATCAGTGTTACACACCACCTCAACCTTGCTGTTCGATGTATTAAAGACCTGTTTGTTGGGAGTCCCAACAACGTATCCGACTAAGATTCCTTCGTCGGCTACTTCACCAAATTTAGAATTGGTCTTTAATATCGAACATGGGGACCCGAATGGTTCAAGACCACTCAAGTTTGGCTTTCTCCCATGCATAAGTTCATAACAGGTTTTATTTAATCTTTTAACAGTTAACACTCTATTAAGGATATAACAGGCTGTAGCAACAGCTTCAGCCCAGAACACCACGGGAAGTTTCGAATCAGCCAGCATGGTTCTGGCTCCTTCAATTAAGGTTCTGTTATTCCTCTCAGCCACTCCATTTTGTTGCGGTGTATACGGTGCGCTGTATTGGTGTTCTATCCCCTTCTGTAAGCAGAAGATCTCCATCTCGTAGTTCTTGAACTCAGTTCCATTGTCACTCCTGATGAATTTAACCCGTTTCCCCATGATATTCTCCACCTTGGTAATCAAATTCTTTACCATCTGCACTGTTTCATCCTTTGACTTCAGGAAATATACCTAGGAATATCGAGAGAAATCATCAGTTATCACCAAGCAATACGATGTTCCTCCTAGACTTCTTACATTCACGGGACCGAAGAGATCCATGTGAAGTAATTCTAGGGTACTGACAATTGAATTGACCTTCTTGGTGTGATGGGATTTCTTGTGTTGCTTTCCATTTTTGCATGATAAACATTTGTCTTCAAAGTTGAAATTCTTCAAGGGAACACCCAGCACAAGCCCATTTTTGACAAGGTAGTTCATTTTCCGAAGATGAATGTGTCCCATTCTCCTATGCCACAACTCGGACTCCGATTCAGTCACTTTTGACAGAAGACACGATTCTTCTGTGGCCATCTCAGTCGATCTCATATCCATGATATACGTATTCTTCACTCTTGGAGCCTTCATAACAATCCAATCCTCTGGTATCTTAAAACCAGGATACAACACAAGCGCTTCATTCTTTGTAAAATGTACGGTGTAGTCTTTGTCACAAATCTGCGAAACACTCAGCAGATTGTGCTTCAGTTCTTCAACAAAGTTTACTTTCTCCAAAGTCATCTTTCCATTCGACACCGTCCCTATTCCTGTAATCCTTCCACCGCTCTCTCCTGTGAAACTCACCTTTCCTCCTTGAACAGGTTTCAAGTCGTGTAACAATTTCTTGTTACCCGTCATGTGCCGGGAACAGCCGCTA
Source organism: Bidens hawaiensis (assembly GCF_021521415.1). NCBI lineage: Eukaryota > Viridiplantae > Streptophyta > Magnoliopsida > Asterales > Asteraceae > Bidens > Bidens hawaiensis. The sequence continues at coordinate 32,327 of NW_027496792.1, forward strand.
TCCACAACCCATTGATTGTTGGCAGCCCTGTTCAACTGTTCCTGCACGATTAAAGCAGATGATTAAAATTTGGGGACCCAAGACCGATTGGTCTTGGGTCGATACATTCCGTACCTTGGCTGTCCAAAGTTAGTATCATAATAATTTCTGTGAGTCCTAACAGGATACCTTCTTATGGATTGACTATGAGGCCATCCAAACCTTCGTGAATTAAAAGAATTATTACTTAAGGTTTGGTTGTTAGCAGTGAAAAACTGAGATCTAATTTTTTGAAAACCTGAATTAGTCCATTTTCTGAAAGTTGATGGGTTCTCATTTTTACCATTATACTGATTACCGTTAGTTCTTTTCTCAGATTTTGAAGTCCTCACACCTCTGAATTTCTGCTTCAGAGGGCAATCAGCAACAAGGTGTCCTATTTGATTACATCTAAAACAACTCCTGTGTCCAACATTCTTATCAAAAGTTGTCTTAGATGTTGAGGCTGTATTACTGCCCATTTGTCTCACATATGGTGGGACATACGGGTTTAGTGGAGACTTCTTTTCAGGTGTTTTATTTTTCTCTCCACTTCTCGGTAACACTTCCTCTTGTTTTGTCTCATACGACTCAGAGGACTTGTCTGAGTTAGATGAGACAGGACTCGGAGCAGAAATCTTAACACTTGCAACAGGCTTACTAACTTCTGGTTCTTTAGTAGTAACTTGAACTGGAACTGTCTGACCATAGTCAACATCAACAGATTTCTGATTACTAGGGTCATAAGTGTAATTATGATTGAAAGGTGGTGGAACTTCATGATAACCAATTCCTCCCCTTTTTGGGGAACCTTAATCACTAACGAGGTGATCAAGTATAGCGGAGGAATTTCTGAATTGCTCCAGTTTCCTGTTAAGTTCCACCACTTTTACCTGGTGATCAGCTATCTGTTTTTCCCTTTCAGCTATTACTTTGGTTTTCTCTTCTAGAACCTCATAGCTAAGATCAATCACTTGAATTTTTTCAGCAAGCTTTGCTTTAAGACTTTTAATATCTTTCTCACTAGCTTTAATTTTTACTTTGTAACTATTTTCTCTAGCCTTAGTGAAATGATGATCTTCTTTTAAAGTTTTAAATTGCGCATCCAAACTAACAAACTGATCAGTTATAGTTGTCAGTTGTTCAGACAGATGTTCACACTTAGTACAAGGGAGTTCGGTACTTACCTCGGAGAGCTGGTCTGCTACATCTGCCATGTATGCTTCATTTTCTCCAGTTCCCTTCTCACTATCTGCAGTTTCGATTTTTGCCAAATTGGCCTGTTCAAATACTTCTTCAACATGCAGATTCCAGTTGTACTCCTCGTTCTGTCTGGAAATCATGGCTCTATAGTCATTACCACTACCACTCTGCTGTGTAGATCTATTTTGACTGCGTTCTACACGTTCATTCTTGCATTCTTTTGCAAAGTGGCCATTCTGCTGACAGTTGTAACAGCGTACCTTCGACTTATCAAACCCTGGCCTCTCTCCGACAAACTTCCTGCCAGTCTTCTTCATGAACCTCTTAACCCTTCTGACAATCATAGCCATCTGCCACTGCAGATCCATCTCCTCCAGATCATCAGCATCGATCTGATCATAATCTTCATCCAAAATTGCAGGATCAACAATCTTACCCTGAATGTAGTTCTCATACGAAGCAATAAAAGATGCATAGAGAGCAAACTGCTGTTCAGCAGATTTAACACTCATGGGCATCTTCGAGTAGTTGTTGTTTGAAACACTTGGGGTAAAACTACTCTTAGTCGCTTGAGGTTGAGAAGCATTTGATCCTCCAGCTACAAAGCACACATCACCGTTCATGTTGAGAGATACATGTCCCTCATGTGTTGAGCTCGCGCCTGACTCTCCCTTAGAGTAATAAGCAAATGATTCAGTTTTCGAACTTGATCCAGAGTTAACCTTTGCACCATACATACCCGGATCTTGAACCTGATCGGTAGATGTCTCCTTTCGTACCATGTTCAGTTCAAACGTTCTTAGCTTGTTAACTGTTGTCTCCAGGTCATAGTCAGCAAAGTCTTTATCTTCTCTCATCAACACAGTATACATCTCCCATTTCGGTGGGAGAGCATCAAGAAGCTTTTCAACTATCTCATCTTCATTGTAAGCAATTGAATAGTTGCTGAGTTCAGTCATCAGATGATAATATCTAGTGATGATATCATCAAGTGATTCATTTTTCAGATACTTGAAGACCGAGAATTGGGTTTTTAGAAGTTTAATTTTCGAGGCACGAATTCCCACATTGCCCTCAAACCGGTTCTCAAGTGCTTCCCAAAGCTCTCTAGCAGTTTTATACTTTCGGAAGGTGTGGAGTATCTCTTGTGGAAGAGCCATTGTAATTGCTGCATGAGCTTTGCTTTCTGCCTCATACATTTTCTTCTCCTCTTCTTCCATCTCTTTGTATTTCTTGATCTGATCACGACCCTCATACTCAGCAGTAGGTGGAATGTAACCATCTTGTATGCACACCGACATCTTGGCATCTTGATACTTGACATATTGTTCAAAACGATCTTTCCACGCTACATAATCAGTTTTCTTAAGCATCTTAGGTGCCTTTGTAGCCGAACCCGCTTCTACTTCCATCTTTACCAGTTCAGTAATGTTTATCGAAGACATCTTTCTCACAACTCAAAGAAATCCGAAAATCAAAAATTTTATTTTCAAACAGCTCTGTAGGCGAAGTTGCGAATAACTTCGCTTAAGACTTAACTTCGCGTGAATTTGTAACTTCGCTCACTTTCTTAAATTCGCCGGATTGGTGAACTTGAGAATAACTTCGCTTAAGTTGAGCGAACTTGGGAGGTAGGCGAAGTTGTGGGTAACTTCGCTTAAGGTAAGCGAACTTGAAGAGGTAGGCGAAGTTGTGGATAACTTCGCTTAACCTTATATCTTCGCCGAAACCCTACTAACAGTGACGGCAACTTCGCCTGATGAACACGAACTTTCTGCAGATTAGATTTCTGGGTTTTTCGAGGTTTGTGAAGATGTTATGGGTTGTTTAAGCTTGTAGGAGGAGAGTATAGCACAAAAGCTCAGAAAACTCGTCCCGCGAATAGTCGAACGGAACGATTTCTATACCCGCGTGATAATCCCGAACCACACAATCGAGCAATAGCTCTGATACCAATTGTAGGTTCCCAGCCGGATCTACAAGAGATATCACGTACTACGCAGGTGCGGAATCCCTACGTAAGACGTTACGAGTATAGAAAACAATACGAGCTAACACACGATACGATAACCAAACACACGTTGTATTCCAACCGTAAGTACGTGATACAATGACCACTGAATACAAAACTCTCTGACTCGAAATACACGAATTAACTCCGATTGTATTAACTTCTATGAATAAGCCGTATACCAATGGCTTATATAGACACGACAACTTCGCTTGTCTAACAAGTTCGCCCATATAAGCGAACTTGTTAGTAACTTCGCTTACATACAAAACTCAAATCTAACTAACACGATTACAGACACTCGACACTGAACTACTGACATCATGCACCAACAATTAATAAAAAGTCGACGTATTGCATATATGCATTACAATGATATTTTTTTTAAATTTTTTTATATTATTTTTTTTATGGTGAAGAATAACATCATATAAGAAGGATGAAAGAAAAAAAATTAAAATTATTTGTTTTAATTAAATTAAAAATATTTTATTATTAGTTCTCTAGTTCTCTCTTTTAGAAGGCGTTCGCTCTTGATCCTTTCCTTATATATATATATGTATGTATGTATGTATGTTTTGAAAAAGAACTTCTGATTTTTCTATCATTTTCCATTGTTTTGCAAAAAAAATTTAAATTTGCGTCATTTTTAACGTTTTTCACTTTCTCAAAAACTCTTTCCCCAATCCCCACACTTAGCTTTACATTTCCCTCAATGTAACCTATATACCCAAAAACGGATGCGGGACATGGGATTTACATATCAATCACAACCAATCACCAAGTGAATAACCATCCCAAGTTTAAAACGAGTTGTACATCACCAAATAAAACATGCATAGTTTAAACATAAACACAAACACCATCCATACGACCCAAAAGTTCAAACCACCACCCGACCGCCCATAAACAAGAGTACAAAAAGTCAACAAAAAATAGAAGATAAGGAGAGACACATGGACCTGATCAGTGCTCAATAATACGGTGGTTGCAGCTCACCAAAGATAGATCTCATGGTATCCATAACATCAGAGAAGTTAAAAGTGTCTGAAGATCTGCCCGCACAAGCATCACGTGCTGCATCCGCATGAGAATCCACCCACCTCGAATGATGAATTTGGGGTAGTGGATAATGCACACTCCTATTAAAATGTCCTAGAGTAGTGTAATTAATCATTGGTGGATTTTCCACCACTGGCTCACCCCGATGCCATGCTTCATGTGTCCTCCTATGGAGATCATCTGTGTACCTGTCATTAGTTTCTTGCTGCAAATCATAAGCATTAGTTTGATTCCACATTTCCATCCTATCATACAAACGTTGGGTTTCTCTCCTATGCAACTCAGGATTCCGGTTTTGTTGATCAAACATATATTGGAATTCACCACTCCATCCGCCATAAACGAGTGGCCTCGATGTCTGAAGCCAATCAACCATCCCGAGATCATCCTGAACCATCTCATGTTGGTGTTGAATCGGAGCCTATTGTGGCTGCCCGAAGAACTTCCAACCTGCCCACCTCCATCTATACCTCTCCGTGCCGCCAGAAGACGGCCCCGACCCCAGCAATAAACTCATAGGATTCATCAATCACATTCTCCTTATCACTATTTTTCAACGCTCTCAATTGTGTCTGTGTGTCATCCCCCCCCCCTGGTACGTGATAAACCAACCCCTCTTTATTCAATTTCTCTTTATCAAATGGGGTGTGAATTTTTTCAATCGTGGGTATATCCGATCTAATAGCCCGTTTTAATTTCAACAATGTCGTAATTAGTCTGCAATGGGGTACAATTAATTTCGCCTTCGTTTCTCTTGCCAACCAAAAGTTCATCGTGACTAAATATCTGTAAGGATCTTTGGTTCTCCTTTCATCAAAGCATATAGCACTGGTATTTCCCATTTTCGAATACTTGTCCTATCACCTCGCCTTGGCAATACATTATAAATCACCAAACTTAACAGTAACCTCACCTGCGTCTTCAAATTGTTCCGGATCATCGTATGAGCAAACCCCGGTTTGAATAGCTCAAATTTCATTCCCTCATATGTGGGATGTTTATATGGACTCCCGTACAAATCATCTTCTGAAGGAAACACGTACTCCGACAATGGTTTCGAATCGAATGGGGCTATATGGCGCAAAATTTCCATTGACGTCACCACATCTTTATATTTGCTCTCCCTATCAATCTCATTGTTTTTGGCAGAGCATTTCCCCAAAAAACCTGCAAATACGCAGCCCATTTATCACACCCCAACCTACGACGGAAATGTTGGGGCGTGAACTGATTGCCCACATCTCTCAAGGTACTATCATGCAATATTGATAAATGAAAATATCTATTTAATTTATTTAAATAAAACAATTACAGTTAAGTACATCAAGTATAAAGAAATTTTAACAATGATTAACTAAGTTTGTATCCAGAAAGGGCATCTCTACGTGATCTTCATATTGCTAAACAACCAAACTGATAACCTGCAAATGCATATAAAATATATTTTTGTCAACAACACGTGTTGAGTGAGTAAAACACCAGTTTAAGACACAACAGTAATAATATATAATAAATAAAGAAATATGCAAACTGTTCCTATGAGAATAAACAGTTAAACCATAGCATATAAACAATCAACCAAACCATAAAAAAAGGGCTAAGCTGTTGCCATGCGAATGGGCATTGGTTACCAAGATTGAGATGTCGGTGAAACCATTGTCAATGCGTCGGACGCCGGCCACTACGACGGTCGTATGATCATACTAGACTGAGAATATGTTGTACCTCTCCGAAATGTATTCAAATAAAGCAAGTAAGCAAATAGCAAGATAGGCATAAACTGATATACACACAAGGATTAAACAGCGGTTTTGAATACTACATAATAGATAAACAGTGTAAATACGCATATGTCCCCAAAAGGATTTAAAATAAGTAAAAAAGGGGAGTGATTACTCACCTGATCGGAAGAACGAAATAAAAGAATGATGATGTGAGAATGATGAACCCTTCGGGATGGACCGACAAGGATTCCTAATTAAATATAAGAATATAAATTAATTATAAATGATATAACGTAATTAAATGAATTAAGATTTCGATGTGATTTGAGTTATGATTGGGATTATAATATTATAGACTTGGACGATTGATTTATATAATTAGAATCATTAGTCTTATTAATTATAAATTCACCAATATTTTCCTTGATAAAATATATAATTAAGTACTTAAATAATTTAAATAATATAAGATATGCCTAAAATAATAAAATATAAATAAATAAATGATCAAGTATACCAATTTAAATAAAATAATTTAATTAAATATAAAGTGAGATATACCTTTAATTATTTGAATAAATATAATACTAATATATAAATAAACAGATAAATATAATATTAATGTGTAATCATTTAGATATAATATGTAGTAAGATGTAAATAAATATTTTTGTTTAAATCTTTTAAGGAAAAATCTATTTCATACGTTTATTGGATATAATATATATATATATATATAGATAATTAATATAAACAAATTTATAAAGACGTTCAACGACGAAAAAACACCGATATTGATGTCGGGTTTTAACAAAGTAATGATGATTTATTAATATTAACAATATATACTTGTAATACATATATATATATATATAGGATGAGTATCATTACAAAACTGTTAAAATTTAAGAACTTGAATGAACCCTTAAACACTAACGTTTTTTTATAATTTTTTTGTATGTTAATGTTCTTTGAGAGTAGTTTTATCATTATGTGTATCTATATCTACGATTACAGTTTTGAAAATTAGTTTTTATACATATTTATGTTTTATTTTACACCTATGTAAATTTGTTAGTACATAAATTTTACAAATATGTAAACATTAATATATGTAATCAAAATTTTTTATATAAAATATGTTAAAACTACTCTTAAATAATGTTAATATATAAAAAAAATAAAAAATTGTTTGGTTTTTAAGGGTTCCTAAGAGTTCTTAATCTTTTTAGAGTTCTTAAATGATATCAACCCTATATATATATATATATATTTTTATATATATATGTATATATATTTATATATGTATATATGTATATAATTATATATGTATATGCAAACGAAAACTTCTAACAAGGTTTGACAAGAAACATAACATCAAGATGTCAGTCTTAATAAAATAATGTTTATTAATATAATTGTCATGTATTAAAATTAGTAATAATAATGAATCAAAACTAATAAAAAGATAATAAAAACTAAAAAACAGGATGGCCGGGTTCGAACCCGCGACCACCTGATCTCAACAAACAGAACAAACCAACTGGACTAACTGATAGATTGAGTAAATGATGAAAACTAAATTTTAAATACAGAAACCAATTTAACCCAATCCCCTATGAACCCTAGAAATCGTAATTGACGAACATGTTGTTTGTTTACTAAATTATCCATAGGGTTAATGTTATGCAGGTCCAAACGATCATGCTACAACTAATAAATACCCGAATCCGCAACGAATTGACGGCGTATAAGAACAAAGAATAGACTGAAACAGAAAGAACCAGAACGCGATACAAACAACCACTATAATCTAATTAAGCAGAGGGGTATTGATGGAGAGGGTGAGGCGATGCTAACTGTGGGTTTAATTGAGATAATATGAACCCTAGCTCGTAATATTGCTATATGATATAGACGGTTCTTTTTTTAGGAACGAAATCAAATTAAGATTTGTTTTCTTAATTAATTAGGGTATAAGGACGGTGTAATAAGTATTAACGATATGAACGAATCAATGTAGATTATAAACGAAAATTAGGGTGCAAGAAAACATAAACAGGTCACGGGTCTTGGGTATTCAGGTTTAAGAATCTAGGTATGGGTTTTTGGTTTAGTAAAAATGGGTTTTATAATAATATAATCTATATTCAACTTTGTAAATTGGCCCCTGCATTTTGAGTGTTGGTGCATAAGAGGTTAAAACTATAGTTTAGGGTTTAATTCGTATATGAATGAAAGTTATTTTGATAAAATAAATAAATACAATATATAATAATAATAATAATAATAATAATAATAAAGTATTAGTTGAAACTCGAGTTGTTACACCATTCCAAAATAGTCTCCATGTAAAGATTTCTGCTCTCTTCATCATAACACTTCAAAGCCATCTCCCAACCCAAATTCTAAAACATACTCACAATACCAAACGGCTTCATCTCACTTCTTGTCACCAGTTTCTCACAAATAAACCCTTCTCGTTTGTCTTTCAATATAGCCATCGCATTATTATATAACTCTACTTGCCAAAGCGGATCATACCCGACAAAGGACCCCCTCCCCATATCGGCTAAACAGGAGGTGCCATTACCTCATCTTCATATTGATCTTGCATAGGTTTCTCCTCATCCTCCTCATCACGTAGAATTAACCTCCGTTTAGGCAAATGAGGTGTTGTTGTGGCCGACGAAGTGGCAATCTTTCCTTTCTTCTGTGGTGGGTTCTTTCTCGTGTCATTAGTTCTTCCCATCCATAAATGATGAAAGAAGTCGCAACAAGATTCAATTACAAGAATAAACACTTAAATTTGAAAACCCCCAAGATTGGTTCTTAGGGTTCGTCACTCTCCACCAAGAATCCGGCAAAAATCAAGAAGGAATCGATGAAAACCAACACCACATGTGAATTCCTCTCGCAAAAATAATGAGATTAGAGCCTGGATTCAAAGGATTTGGTGAAGAATTGAAGGAGTTAAGGTATGAGGAAGATGGAGAAGATGAGAAAGAATGAATGAATGAAGAAAGAAAGAAAGAAGGTATGGATCTTTTAAAATCAGGTTGTTGATTTGTGTGGTTGTTAACTTTTTGAAAATATTTTTTATTTTTGTTTTTTTCTCACTGAAAAAACGATCGTGGGCTACGGGCTGACCACCGTAGCCTATGATGGTTTTGGACTCCATACGGCCATAAGGTAGAAGCCTACTCCCGTAACCTACGAGTTGGTTGTAGGCTACGGGCATTACACCGTAACTTACGGTGGTTTTTTAATATACATATATGTATATACTTTCTAGAGAAAGCAAAACCGAGTTGCCTCCCAATAAGCGCAGAATTTATAGTCTACAGCCCCACGTTACCTGGAAACAGTCGATTGAATATGTCGGCGCGGTAGCTATAAAGCTCACTACCAACTCATGTACACTCCTGTTTAAATATGAGTCTTCCAAGTAAGGTTTTAACAGATGCCCATTCACCACCTGTTGTACGTGATCATTGAAGTCTTCAATTTTGACCTCGCCAACTTGCTGACACGCTTAACTTGATACGGTCCCATTCACTTACTTATCAACTTTCCTAGGAAAAGTTTTGCTCTCGAGTTGTATAACCAGACCCGTTGTCCTTCTTCAAACAGCTTTCTCTTTATCTTAGCACCATGCACTCGCTTCATTCTGTCTTTATATACCAAAGCACACTCATAAGCTTCATCCTACAGCTCCTCCAGCTCGCATAAGTTCAATTTCCTTTCTTTACCTGCACTCATAATCTAAATTAACATTATTCACAGCCCATAATGCATGATGGGCAAGTCCCACAAGTAAATGGCATCCTTTCCCATAAACCAACCGATAAGGAGTGGTACCGATATGCGTTTTAAAAGCGTTTCGGTAAGCCCATAAAGCATCATTTAATTTGGTTGACCAATCTTTTCGATCGGGCCTTACCGTCTTTTGTAAAATTTCTTTCATTCGCCTATTAGATACCTCCACCTGACCACTCGTCTGGGGATGATAAGGTGTGGTGTAACATCCCAAAATTTCTAAGAATAAATAATTAATACATTATTTATTTAAGATGGAAAAGTTTACTTAAGTTAGTAGAGAAATAAAATAATAAAGATGGAAGGATAAGTAGGCTAATTAGATGACCCGTTATTAGCATATTCCGTTGCATCTTTAAATAAATTGGTCCAACAAAACCACAAGCAAAAGATTTATAACCCATTTTCTGCCCGCTAAAATGTCCACCGCATGCAAGTGAGTGCGCGTGTGACAATACACTTGGAATCTCCTCGTCTGGAATATATCTCCAATAGACCTGATCAGCACCAACCTTAAACAAATATGGGTCTTCCCACAAATATTGTTTCACCTTAGACAAAAATTGATACTTCTTTTTATTTGGCCAGAATTCGGGAATGGTACTTGCAACAAGAAAATTAATAATATCAGCGTATGGTAAGGTATAAACATTAACAGCTGCTCGTTTGGGAATGACTCGTTAATTTCCCAAGTGCCCACATATACTTGACCCGTCAATCTGGATAAGTGATCTGCGATCACATTCTCGCTTCCTTTCTTATCATGAATCTCCACTTTAAACTATTGGAGCAACAAAATCCATCTAATCAGGTGATGGTCGGGTATTTTGTATATATATTAGTGTATTAATTATGTAGTTTTATTGAGTATATTGTTAGAACTTTGATACTTCATACGTGCTTTTGTATTTCATGTCATTGATCGTTAAAGATGCTAAATGGGAGACCTGTACGAGCATAGAATGATATCTCGGGAAGACCGGGGCATGATTTGAAGTTTTAGGAAGTGTTAGAAGGATTCGGGAAGAGTATGGATGAGAATTATAATCCGATGTTAAAACTGAATAAGATGTGTTGACAAAACGCGACTAAGAAGTAAAACGACATTATCCTGGGCTAGAAAATGAGTTACGGGACCCATAATATATGAATTTTGGGTTTCTCAAAGACAGAAATCCAAATATGTGATTTTCTTAGGTAGGGATACGCGATGAGATAGGCATATGTCCATCGCCTATCGCGATGGACATAAAAAATGGGAAAAATCGGGTTTTGATCTGTATCTTCTATTTTACGAACCCTAATCAGATATAAAGACTTTCAGCAACTGTTAGGCGATTTTGGGTGAATTCCAGGGCTACCAATCCTCTCTTGATCAATCCTAATTTCCTCATCATAATTGAAGACCTATCGATGACGATGCTCGGCTAGTCTTCTCGAATCATACCCGGGATGTAGAGTATTGTATTTTACAATTTTTCTCATGTCTTAAGAACGAACGATTTGTAATTGTTTATGATTAATCTATGAGTATTGATGTTTGTTTTTACTGTGCACTCAGTCGGTTTAGGTTTGTTTCAATCAGAACGATTAGTTTGCCAGTTGCTATGATAATTGCTTATAGGGTTGTTTTGACTAGCTTGAATATGATGAAGCATACAATTGCCCTTAGTTGAGTCACACTAGCAAGGACTGTCTGATAACCAGTGTCTCGTATTAGCGATCGTTGATGCCTAAGATTTGCCTGGTTAGTCAATCTGATTTGATCTTTGACAATTAACCTGTTAAGTGAACATGTGATTATTGTATATTTTCTTACTTGAAACCCGGGTGTGGTTTGTCTTTGTTAATTGTTAAAATTTATTATTTGATTAATTAATATTAAAACCACTTATTTTCTTGTGTGATCAACACTATAATCTGCTACTTCATAATCGTATAAAATATGTTACATGTTATATTGACCACATACTCATTGTGGTTCGACATCCTGCTTACCCTAGCTCGCTTAGGTGATTAGGAACTTTTTTTTAATTGTTTTGGATTAGATAGCGACAGTCTAGCATCATCAGGCGCGACTTCGCCTTCTTCTTCTCCATCAAGTACTTAACAGCGTTGTGATCTGAAAACACAACAACCTTGCTCCCACAAATGTAAGACCTGAACTTATTTAATGCTTACACTACCGTAATCAACTCATTTTTCGTAGTTGTGTAATTTACCTAAGCATCGGAAAGGGTTTTGCTTGTATAGGACATAGCAACGGGCTTTTTATCTACCCGTTGGCCCAAAACAGCACCGACCGCATAGTCACTCGCGTTACACATAATTTCAAATGGACTTGACCAATCCGGTGACATCAAGATCGGGGCTTCAACCAATTTGTTTTTAAGCACATTAAAACCATTTAAGAAATCTTCATAAAAAACAAATGGTACATCTTTTAGTAGTAAATTACTCAACGGTTTTATGATGACACTAAATTTTTTTTATAAACCGTTGGTAAAATCAGGCATGTCCTAACAATAACTGGATCCCCTTAACATTTGTAGGAGGTGGTAAATTGGATATAACATTAACCTTAGCCCGGTCAACCTCAATTCGCCTACGTGATATGACATGCCACATAATTGTTCCCTCTTGAACAATAAAATGGCTCTTTTCCCAACTTAAGACCATATTCGTTTCCACACATCTTTTTAAAACTTTTGTTAATTCATTTAAACATGATTCAAAAGATGAACCAAAAATAGAATAATCATCCATAAAAATTCAAGTTCATCCCCGACCATATCTGAAAAGATACTCATCATACACCTTTAAAATTTGGCCGGGTCATTAAACAAACCAAAAGGCATTCGCCTAAATACAAAAGTGTCGTATGGACACGTGAAAGTGGTCTTATACTGGTCATCGGTGCGAATAGCAATTTGATTGTACCCCGAATAACCATCTATAAAGCAATAAAATTTCTGACTTAATAATTTCTCGATGATTTTATCAATGAACGATAGAGGGAAATGAATTTTTTTTGGAAGTCGCAGCATTCAACTTCCGATAATCAACACAAATTCCCCACCCAGTTATTGGTCGGGTGGCAATCTCTTCACCTTTATCGTTATAGGTTATCTGAATACTCACCTTCTTCGAAGCCGTTTATGTTGGACTCACTCAAGTGCTATTCGAAATTGAGAAAATAATTCCCACATTCAACCATTTCAATGCCTCTTTCTTCATAATTTCCTGCATATTTGGATTCAAACGTCTTTGTGCATTATGTGTGGGTTTTACCTCGGGGTCCGTGATAATTTTATGCATCACGATAGACGGACTAACTCCCCTCAAGTCCGATATTGTCCACCCAATCTCCGCTTTATGTACTTTCAAAACTTCCATCAATGCCCTTTCTTGATCTTCTTCTAAGTTTGAGGCGATAATGGTGGGAAATGTTTCAATTTCTCCCAAAAACACATATTTGAGGTGTTTTGGGAGTTCCTTCAACTCAACTACCGGAGGTCTCTCACGTGAAGGTTTCAACTTGGAATCAATAGTGTCTGGTAACTTCTCCACCTGTTGAGACCATGGTGGTTTCCCGATACTCGCAACATAAACTTCAACTGCTCTTTCTTCCTCTTTCAATTGAACTGAATGCTCTACTGTTGAGCTGCAGCAAATAACACACTCCTCTGTGACATCTTCCTAATTTTCATTACTATTCAACCCATCAATGATTTCAACTACGAAGAATTCATCACTCACTAAAGGGTTAGAAAACGTTTGAAAAGACATTAAGTGGAAGGTTTTTATTCCTAAATGCCATATCAACTACTTTGGTTCTACAGTTAACTAAAGCATTTACAATTGCCAAAAAGGGTCTACCGAGAATCGCGTTCGGTTGCCATTTCGGGTCAACTGTCACATAGTTTAGAACCAAGAAGTCAACCGGGTAGTAAAAATCTTCAATCATAACAATTACCTCGTAACGATTCCCCTAGGAAGCTTAAGAGTCAAATCAACTAACAACACAATGGTGTCGGCTTTTCTGAGTGGACCGAAACCCTACTGGTTATATAAGCTTCCCGAGATAATACTCACACCGGCTCCAAGATCTAACAATGCCCTTGTCATTTTTAAATCACCCACTTGAATGGGTATTATTGGCATTCCTAGATCCTGAAGCTTAGGTGGGAGGACACCCATCAAAACCGAACTCACATTAGTAGTTAAGTCAGCATTTTTAGGTATTTTATGAGTTCACTTTTGAGTACACAAATCCTTCAAACACTTAGCATAAGCGGGGACTTGTTTAATAACATCAATGAGGGGTAAATTAATTTTTACTTGTTTGAACACTTCCCATATTTCCTCTTGTTGTGGGCCCATTTTTATAAGTGATGATGATGTTGTGGGATTCACCAATGCCTGAGGAAATGGAACGGTTTTACCAGTTGGACCGTCTCCTTGGCGGTTGGTGTTTTTTTTATTTACGGATTCATTTAACATTTTATTAATTAATATTTTTGGTTTATTTACTTATTCGATTTCCACATCATCATCACTATTCCCATTCTCACCCAAATCTTCCACCACACCTGATGATGGTGGATTCACCCCATTATTTTATACCTTACCGTTCCTTGGGGCACTTACCTTGTTAATGTGGGTACTTTATGAACTGCTACCTTGATGATTTGGATTCTTCAATGTGTCATTTGGTAGCTTCTTGGGATCCTTCTTCTAAACCAACAACTCCTCAACAAGTTGGCTCATGTGTTTTTCTCTTGCAGCATTGCTTTCTCTTGAATCTCCATTCTTCGACTGAGGTCCATTAACAGTGTTAATACTTCAGAATCTTGAGATGAATTTTGACCTTGAACCGCTCCCTGACCTTGCTGATAGCACTTTTAATATCCTTTATTATAACCCCCAGACTCTCTATAATTGAACCCGCTCTGACCATTACCTGAACTGTTCCCATACTATCTCTGATTCGACCGATATCCTGTATTTTGAGAACTGCCCTGAAAATTCGGGTTCTGCTAAGTGTTCGGGTTACCATAGCTGAAATTCATATGATTTCTGAGGCTCGGATGATAAGTATTTGAATTCATATTGTTGTTGTACTTCCTTTCACCCTGAATATAGTTGACCTCTTCTTCCTCGTTTTCCTCGTCTTGTACTACCCCACAACTCGAAACTTCATGCCCCAACTCACCACAACCTTCGCAAACCGGGTATGTTTATCCTGAGTTACCCTTTCCTTGCGTACCTGCATACAATAACCTGTCCATTTTCTTTTCTAATCTATTCATTCTATCATCTGATCCTTTACTATCTACCATTTTCACAACTGCCATTTTTACCATTTTGTTTGACTATGCTTATCTCTTAGAATTTGTTGCATGTCTTTCCAAATGTCTCCAATCCATGTTCTCGTCATTTGTTAAGAAGAATCCATTAGTGGTAGCTTGGAAATCTCGCACATCATCAGTGGAGAGACTGTCATGAAATGCCTTAATCAACTCCCACAAGACAATTCCATGATAAGGGCATGTCCTCAAAAACAATTTAAATCTCTGGAACGACTCATAAAAGGTCTCACTCGTATGTTGTTGAAAATTCCTAATGGCGCTTCGAGCTTCTGTCATTCTCTATGGCGTGTAATTTTCATCTAAAAACTGTTGTGCCAAATCTTTCCACGTATAAATACTAGCCGAAGGATATGATAGGAACCATTGTTTTTCTGCATCCTTCAAACTAAACGGAAACACAACCATCTTCACTTCATCCCCAGTAAACCCCTGACTTGAGATAGTAGCGCTGATTGAATTAAAATCAATCAAGTGTAGATATGGTTATTCGGTAGCTTTTCCATGAAAAGTGGGTAATGTGGTTAAACTGCTCTGTTTCACTGAAAAAAGTTATCCCATCTCTAACTGGAACAATGATCGGTAGAGGATTCTTGGACACTTGTGGAATAAAATGGCTTTGAACTCCCATAACGGGTGGTGGAATATAAGCTCTCGGGACCCCTATCATTATAATCAAAGTAATGAGCTTGTGGTCCCATGTTGCCCTTGTATCTTAGTGCTTGTTGTTGCTGGTTTATGGCATGTGGGTACTGCTTTTGTTGAGGTGCTTGATTATTCTGTTGATATTGGTATTGACCCCATGAGTATCCTCAAAATCGTCTTCATCTTCATAATCAAGATCTTCATCATTCCCTATGCTCCAATTCTCAACCCTTTCGTTACCCTGATTAACCAGTGGCCCTTCTTCTCTGAACTCTGCTGGCCCCTGACAATTTAGTGGAGCGGATATAACTGAGTGGTTATCATCAAAGTCCAGTTGTCTTCTCTGGTTACGGTTACCTCCCCCCGCCCCCCACACACAGAGTTTACCTGGTTTCTGTTACGGTAAACATTATGATTTCGGTTAAGCGGTGGGTTGTTTTAAGGAACGGGTTGTTCTTGGTTCAGTGGTTGGTCTTGGTTATCATGCTGATATGAAAGTGGGTCTTTATTATATTGGTTACTCATTTCTTCCTCTTTTAGTTTTGAGGTTGTGGTTTCTAGTTTTCAGTTCAAATTGGGTTTCTGAGTTGCTCAGTTTCTCTTTGCTGTTTTTTAAATTCTTGGATCAAACTGTAGCTGCTCTTTCTCGCGGGAATATCTTGTATGCGGTAACCGGAAAGTTCACCTGCATAGACAAAAAAAACACTAACACCACGCGTAAAATCAACGAATAAATAATAATAACAAAAACTAAAAATTAAACTAACTAGCACTTTGCGCGTTGATTCCCCAGAAACGGCGTCATTTTGATTGATGTCGAAAGGTCAATCAAAAATATTTATAAAATACCTTTACTAGCAAGGGAAATTAAGATGTCGAATCCACAAGAAATCAGTGAAAAGTGCTAGTTCGATTTAATGCTTTTTAATTAATTATAATAGAATGGACAAACGATTTCAAGCAGGTTAAAAATGATTTGTAAAACAATAATGGGAAAATAACCAATCTCCAGGTTTCAGGTTTTGAACCAGGTTGGACAATTAATAAAACCTATTTGGAAATATCTTTATTTAGATAAATAAAGCAAAAGACTAAATATTTGACTATGCTAAATGTCAGAACTTAATCCAAACGACTGGCACAACTTAATAAGGATCTAATTGATTATTATTTTTAGGCTTTGATGCACGAAATTAGTAATGTGGTTAATGATGAATAGGTCAATGAAGATAACAACTCAATCCTAATTGTTGAAGACCTCCAATCAATTAACTGATAAACGATTAAGTATTCAAATACGAGAAAATTGTTTAAGCACACAAACAATTATAAAGATTATGATTAACTAAATCCAAATCCAAAGTTAAGGTTTAGACTACCAAAAATCCAAAGTATAACTCAACCCTACACCCGGATATGGTTATGAGCAATGTTGTAAAAGTAGGTCTACAAGGCCGAGTACTCTCCGAGTACTCGCTACAAGGTATGGTGCTGAGGGGAGTTTCTTTAACTCCGCCTAGTTACTAAAAATTGTTAAAAGGTGGTCAACATTAGCCAGAATCACATCTAATCGGTTAACTTGGGTCTATTTTGACTTAAAAAATACAACATAATTCGTATTTTTAAAATATTAAAGAACGAATATCATTTTTTTTCTAAAAATGATTAACATTTTTTAGAATAATTATGTGTTTAAAAATGTATTTCTCTTATTTATATTGATATTCACTTAATTTGTCATAAGTATTAGTAAACTTATGATATTTGAAATATATATATTACCCAAAAAAATAATTTTCTTTATATTTATCATGTCCGAGTACTCCCCGAGTACTCCGAGTACTCCCTCCAAGGGGGGTCGGCCGCCTAGGGACCGCCTAACGACTTTTGCAACATTGGTTATAAGGTCTTTAGCCTTGCATCTGGATCTTGAATCTCTTGATTATGGTGTGGAAGGATGATTGTATGAATGATTATGATGATTAGGAGGTGATATGATGGTCAGAGCTAGCCCCAAAATCACCCCTATGTGATAGAGAATCAAGAATAATCAATTCTAGGGTTTTTCCTCTTTAAATATGAAAGAAAACAAGCTCAAAATACAATTTCCGTCAGATCAGGCCTTAGCCTGGTCACCGTAGCTTACGGCCTCCAGTTTCTGCCCTAAGGCACCATCAGCAATACTCAAACCTTAGGCTACGGTCTGGCACCAGTAGCCTACGGTTGCTACAGTGCCAAATGCCCATTTTTCGTTTTCTTCGACTTTTGATCGTCCGGTTAAGCTCTCGGTTACTCCTTTTCTTGTAAACTTGATTTCTTCATCCTTAAACAATCCAAATTAACTCCGCTAAGCTCTGCACATCTGTAAATATAAAAACACTCAAAGTAATCGTGTTCGATACATATAAACAAGTAAAATACACAAGAGTACGCACTATAAACACATGTTTTCACCCACACATCATGAGGACATGAATTAAAACAACTTGAACTATTAAGACAGGCAACCTATTAAAGTCAAACTCATACATGTTAATATTTGTGTCGTATTGCATCCGTGTTAAAAATTGTCAGCCAAAATAATAGTTGACAAAGTTTAATAGAGTTATTTAATTGACATCCATTCTAGGGACGGAAAGATGAAATACATGTAAATTACATGTACCATTGAGTATTAGATATTAATTACCTTATAGAAGATTGCACAAATGGCCTTTGTGATTTCGCCACATCGCCAATGTTTTAAAGACCGGTTTAAACCAGCCAGTGAAACCGGATTTCGCACAGCAGGCCGGTATTATGAGTCCGGTATTTTTGGCCGATTTGCTATAACATCGTACCGGTGGTTTTTGTCTAAAATACCGGTTTTTACCGGCAAATCGGTTTTATGTCCGAGAAATTTTTGATATTTGCGGCCCATATTTTTTCAAAATTACTTTTAACCCAACAATTAATATTCAAACGTGTAAACTTTAGGACTATTTTTTTTTATTGAGTGCTTTTGCATTATTTTTTTAATATGGATTAACTTTTTTGATTATTTTTTGTTATTGAAACTTTTACTTTCGGGTTATTTTTGAAGTTACATTTATAGGAAATTATAAGGTAAAAATTATTCAACCGATTGAACCTTTCGATATAACCCGGTTCAACCGGTTGTACCATTTTTATCCCCATCCGATACGAGTAAAACACCGGTTTTTAAAACATTGCATATCGCAATTTGGTCACCGGGTTTCAAAAATTTGCAAACTTAGTCCAAACATTTATGAGAAGGTTGCAATCTTAATTAGTTTTATGAAAAGTGACATCATGTGTCATATTGTGTTTTTTTTTCTCAAATTTGAAACCTAATACTATCTTTCAAATTCCAGAACACATAAGTACCTTATGTCAAATTTATCACCTTTGGTTATGAACTAAACCTACAATTATGCACTAAACCTGCGTGTTCAAAGTAAAGTGCGAAAAAAGATTTTGGTTTGGTAGCGGTTGATGGAGGTTTTGTAGAATATAAACGTAATATGATATGGGTGGGTCAATCCGAACCGGCAGAATTTGGAGTGTTGCATTTGTTTCAACAAAAATTATAAAATTGGGTAGTGGATACGCATTTAAATGTTCTCACTTCCCCCACCAAACGAAGATCTAACCATTAGCAAATAATTTAGCACTATCATGTGAATATGTGGTGATTATATTTTTACCTTTTTAGTACTACCATTTTGATTGGGTGGATATGTGAGTTGTGGTGAAAAGGACCCTTGAAGGTTACCAATCAACTTACACCCTATTTAGGGGTGTTCATGACTAGAATTGTAAACGTCTCCCCTTTCTGAGTCAATATTCCTTGAAATTAAATTATAATCCTCATCATCATTATAATACATCCAAAGTTACATTCCCTCATTCAGGTGTGGTTGGGATTCTTTATTTTGGCCTCCTTATGACTTGTCCATAAGTCATAAGTTACAAAGTTGTAACTTATGAAACTTTTCCCTCACATCATAAGCAATCCCAAACACCGTTTAACTTTTCAAAAAGTTAATGAGTCATAAGTGGTGAAAATAAGCAATCCAAAACACCCTAGTTTGAGGTACTCGTTCACAACAGACGAAGTCCATAGATTTAGCTAAACTATACAAAGACTGGGTTCACCTTGTCGTGTGTGAAGTAAGGATGATCACAAACCCATGGGGTTTATATGCGTGCAAGATTCGTCATAGTGTTGATGTTCATGGATGGAGTGCTCATCTTGGTGAACTAGTATAAAGTGTGCTAGTTGTACTATATCCCACAAATGATACCACAAGTGCTAGACATTAAGATTATAAGTCTTGATATCCGACAAGGAAGAAAATTATCACCATACCTCAAGGGTGCTCTAGCGTGTTCTCTTGCTTAGCGTATAAGACGTGTGAGGCAAAATTTTAGAAACTTATATGATATTTCTTAAAGAGTTATCTCTGGATGAGGTGTGGTGTTGTCATTTTGATCTATACCAACACCATTGGAAAACATAATTTATATATTAGCCCGTTGAGGCTCATTGTGGACCTATGGTACATCATCAACCAACACCACTAAGAACTATATATATATTTGGGAAAAAAAATTCTTAAAACGTTACACCACACATACCAATACGAAAGTTACTATGTTTTACGTGACATGAGCAAATAAGTTAAAAGAGAACATAGCTAGTTACGTCTACGCTTAAGACAAGATGTGTTTCACGCAGCTTCCGCAAATCCAACTCTGAGATTTCCATAATCGAATATGGTGTGGTAACGACGCATAAAGACATCACCCATTACCCTGTGACACACAAGAAGTTAATCCCATCAAACTTGACTACTTGAGTTTTGGAAATTTTGAGTTTTATCATCTATCTAGTCAGATGGACCCGATGAACAAGAAATAACAAGAACATGTACCACAATGGGCCATGTGGAGGAGGAACATCCAAAGAAATGAAGCCACTAATGCATTGCGTATCAGCACCCTTGCCAATTTTAATTATGTACTACAAGAAAGGTAAAAAGTGTTTGTATTAAGAATTAGGCTAACAACTGAAATACACATAGACTTTATTTAAGGAGCATGATACCTCATCTGGTGAAAGTTCAAATTCTCTGTCCCCAATGGTAAATGAAATAATAGGCATAAAAGGAATTCTAGCACAATCAACTGTGGACGCACCAAATGGGATGGGAACAAGGTTACATAACTGCAAGTTGGGACCCGTCAAACGAAAATCAACAACATAGTATGTACCACAGTATCTAAACAAGACAAAAAAAACTCACGTCACCGGCAAGTTTTAGAATAATATCTCGGCTCTTCATAATCCCCTTACGCGCCAACCCCACTACTATTTTGCAGATTATACACATTGGGTTACCTTCCAGTCTAGAAAATACACCATCGCTCCCATCTACTACACTCTCAATTCTAGCACTGCACATCATACGTGACGGCCAAAGTTATACATAAACTCGGTGCAAAATACGAGACTAAATGGTAATGATTTAGTGTATGCTGCATGTGGTGAGCAATATGTGCTTCATATATGAATACCATTATTTGAATATTTCTAGGTAAGGAATGCAAAGAGAGTATGTGTGAACTTAATGCAAAAGGAAGAAGTCACCCTATATGATTCATCCATCATGTGTTTAAAATCTAAAGTGTGTAAACAAAAAACAACCAATAAAATGGACCTGACTTTGTGGCTTCCTAAACATACTCCAAAGGGGATGCATAGCTTTTTTGGGTCAACCTGGTTTGAGCAATAGATATGGTATGAAACCAAAACATCTAATCATATTTTAGTATATAAAAATAGAAAGTTGTTTACCACAATCCCAAGTATATCAAATATTACGCGTCCAGATAAAGTAACCACCATGCGGCATGAATCCGCAAAAATCCCGTTAGTCCCAATGGCTTGATTAATCTGGTTGATCATTGTCTGAAAAGAGCATTCTTAAGAACTAAAAATATTAAGTGGCAATAATATTACATCATGCGTACTCTGAACAACTTAAATTAGAAATTTAATGGTTACAAAGTAAAATTAAATCCTTTAGTGCACATGAGATATGGAAAGGTGCATACTGTTGGACCAGCTATCAATGAAGCTCCTGTATCTGCTATTGCTGAACACCCACCCTTACAAATACCTGCAAGAAAAATAACACAAAAATGCGATAAAAAAAATCTAACATCTAGTTGACTAAAGTGTTTGTAAAATGCGTACCGGTATGTTCCCCATTAAAAAGTATATCCCCCATATCAAACTAGAAAAGAACAAACTAAATAAACTTAGAACAAAATATATATAGTAGTATACTATATATAACAAGTGTTAAGGATTAGTTGATAAAACCTGCCAATAACCTTTCTCAGTGACTGGGACATAAGTATGCATACCCTTATAGTGACTCGGATCAACTCCCCCAAAAATGATTTCACCCCCTTCGTTCGTGTCATCTTTTCTGTTAAGCCAAAATGAAACTATGCGCTCCCTAACTAAATTTTGGTCAACCATACTGTCCCTATAGACAAATGAAGTTAGATATTGATAGATTAGACAAGATAATCATTTGACTGACTACACATGTGTAACTGGCAAGAAAAATATTGTTTGCATAAGCATTACAATCTTTAAAATGAGAAGTTTTTTGACTAAAATTGTTTTAGTTGTGTAAATATACAAACTAAACTAACCATACTGGGACGACATTGCCAACAGATGTTTCTTTAAATCCAAGCCCGAAGATACCATCAAACTTCCCCTCCAAAAAGGTCATACCAACATCTGTTGTTGCCTCAATGAACTCCTGATGGTATACCGTTATTTCAGACGTTAGCAAATTCGTACTTTTCACATACTCTAATCTTGTTGCAAAAAAAAATGGAAGACATGGTTGTCAAATTTTCACCTGATTTTCAACAACTAGACCACCAACTATGACATTGTCTTCACTAAAGTATCCGGATATTAATCCATTACCATAATCAATCTCAGCATGTTTCCCTGCAAGAATTGTAATCAATATTTGCAAACCACTTGGTCAGAATTATAACACTTGAGTTTAAGGGTTCATGGTTGATATATTAGACTTTACACAAAAAACATAGGATATGTTAGTATTTTATTATTATTAAGTGACAGTTATTTATGTTATATAACTGAATTTGATATGTGTGCTTAAGTCAAAGTCTAGTCGTAGGTTTACAAGCTAGGGTGTGAATAATGGTTAGGAAGCGACGTTTGCCTTCAAATGAGACAATGGTTTCCTCACACCGCTCAAGTTATATAAAATTAAAGTTATTGTAAAACATTTGGATAGTCGTATGTGTGTTTATTGATAATTAAAATCAATTTCACAGTTTGTTTAATTCACTATTCTCAACTCATTTTATATTCAGTTTGTTTGTTGTGCTTCTTGATTCCAACAATTGGTATTAGAGCGCATGGTTTTGAATCCAAAAGAATTCAATCAAAAATAAAAAAGAATCAAACCATTTGATCAAGAAAGAAATTTATGGAAGACTTAAGGAAGATTGGTCTCAACAAAACAAGTGAGCGATGAAGGACTGATCCCGCTATTAACATCATTTTGTATGTGAGAGGCCATTGTTCTGTTTGTCACAGTTCGAGATAAATGAAACATTGCCATTGAACTCCCAAATCGACATGAAACACCAAACGCAAGAATTTACTAGATGACTTAGCATATATGTACAGACTCAACCAAACTTGGCGAACAAGAAAATTAATAAAACTCTTATTACCTCTTGAGCACTAAAACTCACTGGTCTTTTAGAGTTATACGGGGCCAGCCCACCAATTAACTTGTGAAGCCTTCAAGTAATATTTGGCCAACAGTAATCATATTAGATCACTCAACCTCAATGAAAAACAACCAACATCGTATAAGTCTTCAATTAAATACCATAGTTATGAAAAGCTTGGACAATTTGCTTATAATTGTCCCACAAATTCGTGACTACACAAATAAAAAATAAAAAAATAAAAACTCATCATTTTGGGTATACTAAATCTTACTATGGGATAAACTTTGGTATTCGAATACATTTCAGTATTTCACAAAGAACACATGGCAGGAACCGAAGCCTATTCACATTTTTTTTAAAACAAACTTTTAGAGCTAAAAGCCGAAAAGATGAACTCAACATTCTGTTCTTTCGTAGGTTCAGTCAAGTTGAAAGTATCATGGGTGAAAGAAACGGGTCGTACCTAATGTTTTTTATGTCCTGGTCTTGATAAGAAAACTTTTAAATGTGGAACAAATCATGACATGAAGTATCTACTGAAGGAGACGTATGCTATAATGCTATATCATGAAAATGTTTGAAGAAGCTGATAAATAAACTGAAAGCGGTTATGAGACTGATATCGAACAAGAACGACAGGAGACCTCAAACTGGTCATAGTAAAGAAGAAAATATGAATACAAGATCCATCTCCGAATTAATTTGATACCAATTTAAGTCCTGAATATAAACACAAACAACAATTTATTGGATAACTCCCAATATTATTATCAAGGAAATATAACTCAAAAAAACCTTGATTACGACTATCCTACATAACCCAAGGCTTGATTATGTATTTATAATGTTAACGCAACTTAGCTAATATGTAATCTCATTAATCATTTAAGGAAACCCATAAAAACCCCTTAGCCCATTAACACAAATAATAGATTACTCAGCCCGGGCCTCCCCAACTCGCCGACTTGTCCTTCGAACGAGAATAATACTATTATGTGTCTTGTATTGATAATTCAAATCAGTTTGTTTAATTCACTGTTCTCAGTTCATTTTCTATTCAGTTTGTTTATTGTGCGTCTTGATTCCAAAAGGGACATATAATGTAACACTTATTGCATGCCCACTATTGATATCACCAGATGCACGATCATATTTAGGTAAGAAATGATGAATTTCCAAGCTAAAATTTATGATGTACATTGTAACAAGATCATTGACCTGGACTAGTATATTGTGTCCATGAATATAGCAGGTGCATGAGCCTATTTTAATATGGAAGGCAAAAGTATTTTAATAATTTTTTCTCAATCGACTCAATTCAACGTGATTCCATTTTGGTAATACCTTCTTTGACCCAAACCAGATTGATACTTCTTCAAAAGACTCTTGTTTACCCAAACCCAACTTGCCCGAACCTGTTTTTGACCGTCACCCTACTTGACCCCACCGCCCGTCTTGCCAAGTCTGGACAACTAAAACCTACAACTTATCATAGTGGAATGTAGAAGTTCATATCATAATGAAAATTTAAGGCTATAAAGTGACTAACCAATCTTTTTGTAGGTGCTTGATTCACTTGATTTGTAGTTCTTATGGAGAAAGCAGGATGCCTATTAGAGCAGCATCCATTTGCTTAAAATTTTCAAACAAATACAAAGATTTTTATTTAACATATATATTATGTATGAAAAACTTACAGAAGAATCACATTCTGATGACGGTATCCACAAATTCGCACTACCCGTATCAAAGATCACAGTAAAGTTCTGAGGTGGGGTGCCAATGCCGATCTCGCCAAAGTATTGAACATGTCTATAGTTCTTTAGTGCTACTATATCAGACCTGTAGGAGTCTTGAACATCATCAACATTTAGTGCATACTTCTTAATGAGCGTGTTTATATATTCACCGTCATCGTACAAACTTGAATCTGAATTGATACGACCGCTGGAATCGTAACTCTCTTTTCTCAGTTGTATCCTAACGAGACCGTCGGTTGATGTGCAAAAGACCAGAGCATGCAAAAGTGATGACAAGAACACAAAAAGTGATATGGTTTTCAGTGTTGTTTCCATGGCAAATTTACAAGTCTATCAAAAATATTAATTATGGTTAGCCAAGTGTTAAAATTATTTTAAACTCATGGCAATCTAACAAGTTACGTGCATGATCTCATGTTTTTATATGAAAATCATACGTGTGTCTCTCATACGAGATATATAACTGTATGATTTGCCCCCTTATAGTTTTGGCACTGGGTTTTTTTTTCTTTGTATTTGTGGCTTTAATTTGTAAATCTTAGTTATATACTATATAATTTATAAACTTTAATGAATATTTCACTACCAGTGGATGCCACATCGCATCCACTATGATAATTTAATTTTAGTTTTTTCTGTAAGTATTTCGTTACATATACACACAATGAAAAATTAAAACAAGAAACGCATACGGTGTGGTGGAAAGTATGCTGGCATGCAACCTGTGGTACGGGTTTGATCCTTCGGGTTTGTGGATTTTGAGTTTTTTATAATTAAGTAATTTTGGATTTTTTTTTATTATCTTGTTTTGTTGCCTTTATAAAATGTGTCATCGTCATTCACTTATTTTTATCTATATATATATTTTATTTTAAATAAAATGAATAGGTTACACCCAATAAATGAACCAGTGGTTAATCAGTTGCGCTTCGCGACAGCACTATCCGATGTAAACACGCAACCAACAAATAAAACATAAAAACAATGTTTATGCCTTTTCAAAAGCTAAATGGTAAACATAAATGTTTTAAATATCGGATATTATCGATCTCCGGTGAAGTAGTGCTCCCATATGTCATCATTATTTACTCCCTCATCGGAGACCAAAATTTGATTCTTAAAATAACAAAGGACTGAAGTCGGTATATATCATAAGGAGCCAAAAGTTTATTCACATTGTAACAATTTTTTTATATAAATATCAAAAGATCTTGATCGATATCGGTTCTGCTCATTATGGTATCAATACGGTACCGACACTCGGCATAGCTTACGATAGAAAATGCTACTCTATTGCGAATACTACCGTATTTTCGACAAAACATATATACTTTATTGTGGCTTTAACGAAGTGACATGGATAAAAATAAATATGTTGTAACGGCACACACAAATTTTTTTAATTATTGTATGTTAAACATTACAAAATAATAAATAACGTAAATATAAAATGTGGTTGATCACATTGTTCAAGTATATAATAAACAGGGTAGGATTTGACTAGTTGCATAAACATGGAGGGTTCATGTCAAAGAGATGAGACAAATCTTAAACTGAAAATGTTCATGCATAAGAGCAACAAAAAAGGAGGTAATTTTCACACGATTCAAATTATTTTATCATGTAATAAACACTCTTTGGTAGATGAAAACAAGTTAAAAGGTGTGACACGCCACTATATAACAAGGTATTACATGTCCTTGTGAATTGTCTAGGAAAATAAGTAATAACTTACGATGGCCGAGAAATAATTCCTCTGTTAAATTTGTATGTTGACAGGAGACCGATGGATCATAACCGACCCATTCACTGACAGATTATTGTCGACTATCTTTAGACACTTGCATACATTGAATACATATCATCGATGAACATTCACTAGCCGTTGTATGTTGAAAATTCGTCTATCTTTTTCGTTTTATTATAAAGTATGAAACATTTATAATTTCTTAGTAACAAATGCAGTAGCTTCTAGTAATAAATACTTACACATTTGTAATAAATTTTATAAATTAAATCTTAAGAATTACATAATGTGTTATATAAAAGGAGTGGGGGAAATAACTTCTTTATGCTCAGTGTTAGTATCTCTCTTGTGGAGTTATTATTCATACCTTTTACTTTATTGAAATAGAATAGAAGACGATTTGCTCATTTACAAAAATATCGACAATATAATTACTTTGGTCGAAATTTTCATTAAATATTTTAAGACAGATATAGCTTAAAAATGCAATGCCATTAACAGTGCCAATTTATCTATCTAGTTATCCTAGCGTATGTCCAAGAGTGACAATCGTCACCAATAATAACCATACAGTTAATATAAATACACTAATCAATCTTATTAAAAACTTATCGCCTTCGGTACTATTTGGGATATCGTAATGCTCAACACTTGTTACAATATGACACATATACGCTCATCTCAGAAGAATGATTAGACAAATCGGTTCACCTTCGAACTATAAATCATCACATTGTCTTTAACATCTTCTTCCTCATTGTTCGCGTCCACCACTCTAACGACCTGGATATGACAAAACGAGCATGTTCAATATCCTCATTTACTGTTGCAGTTGAAGCGTTTTTTTTAATTTAAAAGAAATGTTCTCTATCTATATTATCACCATCAATGGCTTCATTAACACATTGAGCTAGCTCATATATTTCCCTAGGCTTCATACTTAAAATCCTAATCATCCAAGGATACAATTATAATATAGTTGGTTTACTAAACTTTGCTTGTGATATTAGAATGGACAGGTCACTATTTTATAGCCTAACTTCAAACTTGATGTTTTGCTTGTGATACCAAATCTTGTATACTTGAAGAGGATGGCAAAGCAACGACCGCCACCATAATATTCTTGTAATTTAAAACCTCATCAAGCAATGCATAATAGTAAGACGTTAACTCATTAAACTAAGTCCCTTTCTCACATATGCAACAATTATGAATCAACGACAAAGCATGTGATTGTGTATGGAACTTATTGTTGGGTTAATCTTGATGGGTATATGTTTTAGACTGGGTTAGTGAAAGCAGGTTAGAGAAGGATATGGGTTAGTAGGAAATTGTTAATTTTGTCACGTTTAATCTTGTGTTATATTGTGTCAAATTAGCGAGTCTAGAATCATGGGTAGCTTTACTGTTTTGTAGAGAACATTTTGTTTTGTTTTTCATGTTTAGATGGTCCATCAAATGGTTGGATGGACGTCCAACTCTTTGACTTATACCTTGTCTATGGCTGGCATTAGATGGGCCGTCTGAAATGTTTGACGATACATCTAATAGTTTGCTCATAACTGATTTTGATATATAAAAACATTTTAAACACATAACCAACATTTGTTTATAGATTATAATTTTTCGAACTTGCTTAAAAACACTTTCATGGTTTCCATAACATCATTTTACCAAGGTTTGATTGATATAGCTTAGATCGTGGCTTACATGTAAAGAAACAAACTTCAAATGAGTGTTAAACATATTTACCTCATTTTCAAGTTATGTAACGACCTAGTAACAACTTGGTCTAACTTCTAACACCTCTAGAATAGAATACTGAAAAAAAACCTCTACTTGATCATAACACCTTCGTTGTGGTTTAAGCTTACCCATGAACACCAAAACTTTATTATAACTATGGTTTGATCTTAGGAGAGCTCAAGAACTGACTTGTGCATGAAATGGACGTTCGGGTATGTTCTTTTATAGGCAGCTCATCTAAGTAACATAAATGATTGTTTGACACGTCATGAGCTTGTGTGTCAAAATTGTATACTGACTCGACACATTAGAATGACTGTTTAAAAATAGTATGCGGATTAGATGGTCCGTCTATTTTTAACTTTATGGCTAATACCTTTAAACGAGGCGTCTCAAAAGGTAGGTGGATGAGACGGCATGTCATATATGTTATCTTCATGAGGAAGTCTAGTTTTTAGACGAACTGTCTAATCCTTCAAATGATCCGTCTAATCCGAAATTTTCAAAATTGCAGATTAGACCATGAAATTTAACTTTGGCATAATTATAATTAGGCCCTTCAACTTTTAATGTTGACAAATTTGGCATGAAATTTTCATGTTGGTACAAGGGCGATATAAAATAGATGGCTTTCATCAACAAATGAATCCATGTTATTCAATTGGTGATATTTCGTTTGTAAATAAAGCGTGGGTGATAGATTTTCCTCAGGAATGTTGTCGAAATATACCAAGGGATAACCGACAGGAATATTAAGGATCACCAACAAGTAGTGTCAATGTTGAGTTTTCGATAATTTATTTTGCAAGAACTTTAATTTTCTCATGCTGTTTTCAAGTTGTGTCTTTGCTATATTACAATTTGACACTATAAACGTTTGTTTTCTCTTTTTAGAATCTTGACAGAATTACAAATTTTGTCCTTTAAAAAAAGTCAAATTATGGTTCGTGTCCTTTTTTAAGTTTCCTTGCAGGCGGTATCCTTTAAACATTTTTTTCCTACACGTTATGTCCTTTACGCTAACTGGGTTAGAAAAACTCAGTTAAATACCCTCACGTGAGGCGCATGTGAGGGTATTTTTGTCTTTTCGTCTGTACCTGCAAATTGATAACACCTTCTCCTCCTTTCTCTCTTCTTTCTCTCTCTAAGCCACCACCATCACCACATCATCATCATACCACATACCACAACCACTTCCTTATCTCATCCTTCTCTCTCTATGTTCTACCACACCATCACCATATCACAACCACTCCTCAAACACCATCACCACCGCCACCATAGCTTCGCCACCAGCACCATCAAACACTTAAAACTGTTGCCCCTGTTCATCTTATTTGTACCTCCCAACTTCATCGATTTCTTGAGAGCTGTTTTGATGACCGAAGACAGTACCGGAAGTTTGGATTTTGACCGGATTTGTAATTCATCATCAACTCTCTTTCTTCTTAAATCCGGCACCATCTCCGGTCACCTTCTCCGGCGAGGAAGACGAAACCCTAATTAACTGCAACTATCCTTCTTGTTCGCTACATCTCGCTACATCTGGATGGGTCGGGTTCGGGTGGCGGCAGCGGGGTTAACTGGATATAGGTTTGTGGATCTGGGTTTGAGATTTTTAAGGGTAAAAGTTGAAAAAGAAAGAATTTATTGTTATTGGATGGGTAAACTGGATCTGGGTTAAAGGGGAGGTGGATATGGCGAAAATCATGAAATTAACATCTGACTTGTGTTCGATTTAGCGGTGAACGGTGGTGGTAGCGGATTTGGTGAAAGGGGAGGTGGATATGGCGGTGAACGGTGGTGGTGGCTGGTTGCAAAAAAGGCAGTGGTTGCCGGAGGTTGGATGGGGGCAGGTGTGGGGGTGGCTGCTGGTGGTGAGTTGGTGGTGGTGGTGAGTGATTAAGAAAGAAAGAGAAGCAAGGAAAGAGTAGAGTTTGATACGAGAGAAAGAAAGAGTTTTATATTTTTTTTTTATGTATAGACGAAAAGACAAAAATACCCTCACATGCGCCTCACGTGAGGGTATTTAACTGCGTTTTTCTAACCCAGTTAGCGTAAAGGACATAACGTGCAGGAAAAAAATGTTTAAAGGATACCGTCTGCAAGGAAACTTAAAAAAGGATACGAACCGTAATTTGGCTTTTTTAAAGGACAAAATTTGTAATTCTTGTCTAGAATCTTTATAATTGAAGCCATCAATGTACTAAAGATTATTGATTAATATTTTTGTATGTTCACAAATACACGAATAATCAGCCACCTCATTCTTTTTTATTCCCTCTCAAAACTCTTTATTTCACTTACTAGACAAGTGAACCTCTAAAAATATTGAAATGGTGTTAACCTACCGATAAATGTCATACTACACTAATATCTAACCCTTATATTAACAGTGTACTCATACACGTTATCCCACGGTTCTTTAGTATCCTCGTAAGATGTTATTCAACAAAGACATAACATGTATCCTCAATGTATTGTCATCAAATCCTTCGTCTTGGGATCATTAGATCCATGTTAACAAGTTTACTATACGACTATAGTGATAAACTAGTTAACCTGGTTATTAAAATAGTTTGGTATTTGAAGGAAACTAAAATTTATCATCTGTTTAGGTCAAAACTTAATATGACATTGATATATTTACCAAGTCCAAAATAATTACCATAAATACTCGGTCGTCGTCCTTCATATACATAACATAATACTCCTATGTAGTAATAATAATAATAATAATATTGATTGCCATCTCAACTTAGCGATCTCTAGGGTTTATGAGTCAACAAATCTTCCGATTCTCCACAAATCCTTCCAATTAAAACCCCTTCCGGTCTCCAATTAATGAAGCAGCCGCAGTGATTTTTGCCCAATTCTTACTCCAGGTTTCAACTAACTTCTTCATTTTCAATTTATTGCGTATTTTTTATTCAATTTGTAAGCTAGGTTTTGATGTTTTGTTATCGAGTGTATGAAATTAGGGCAGAATGTGGTTTTGATCGTGCTGGTTGTTGAGGATTTTGGGATATTAGATTCTAAGGCTAGTTTAGGGTTAGGAAGTGAAATTACTTTACCAACACAAAATTTCTATGGATGATTTTGCACCATTTTATGGATATTCACCGATATTCAGTGTTTTAAGTCTCAATTGTCAATTTTTAGTGTTTAATATTAGTGTTTTAAGTCTTAATCAGTTCCTACTTGCTACAACTGTTAGTGTTTTGCAAGTTGCTATAGGTTAATTTGTTAGTGGTAGGAGAGTATACTGAATTGTTAGTGTTAAATTGCAATATGTATATATATATATATATAAGTTCTGCATGATATTAAAATTATTGATATCTCACCGCGATAACCTATATCTCAAATATCGGTCCTCGAGATATCCGATTTTTACCGCATTAACTGCATGGTTTGCTGAGTTATTGCTACTGTTAAAGTTGCTGAGATGGACTGTGATTTGACAAAAAACAACTTCCCTTACTGTTGGACTGTATATGATTTGAGCTAAAACTTTAAAAAATTGACCCATATATGAATATATGATTGAAATTCTTGGTTAGTTAGTTGTTGCTTTAATTGATGCATCTGTGTTCAAGCTTCTCATACTTTTTACTTTTTTGGTTTAGTTAAGGGAATAGTGTGTCTTAAGTGAACGCGGATATGGATTTAAATGCATCGCCTGAACCTGAAGAAGATGAAGAGATTTTTGAACCAAGTTTCAGTGGGGACACTCAGGACAGTGCGCCAGAAGAACCACATGCACCTGAAGAAACACATAGCCATCAGAATTATCATCATCCTAATCATCATGTAGACCATGTTGAGTCAGCGGTGGATATTATGCGCCGGGTACTTCACTCTCTTACTCTTTTTTATATACTTCAGTAACACTCATAACATGACAGCAATGTTTGATGTAATTGGTCACTGTTGAATTTAACATTATATTCGATTGTATTCTTGAATCAGGAGCGTGTAGAAAGAAAACTAAGGTTGAAACGAGAACGCCCAGATGATAAGCCGGCACATCAGGCTTACCAGTCTATGAATGATCATCTTTTTCATACAAAGAACCAGAGAACTTATGATAAGAGTAGGCTTCCTCCAGGTATGTATCATGCCTTTGCTTGATTGGCACATCAGCTAATTCTTAAATTACCTTTTAAATAACTTGGTTATAATGTAGGATGGCTGGATTGCCCTGCATATGGTCAGGAAATAGGCTGTATTGTTCCTTCAAAGGTTCCTCTTGGTGAGTCGTTTAATGACTGTATTGTCCCTGGTAAAAGATACTCCTTTAGACAAGTCATTCATCAACAAAGAGTTTTGGGACGGAAGGTCAGTAGGCACAAATCTAATATATAATATAAAACACACCAACTTTATGACGGTGTTCTTTTTATTATATCTGATTTGTTACTTTTTCAGCTGGGCATAGTGATTGATCTTACAAATACAACCCGTTACTATTCTGTAAATGATTGGAGGAAAGAAGGCATCAAGTATGTGAAGGTTAGTTTTCAAATACTTTGTTTTGTACTTATTTTATCATATACGAGTATTCTTTTATTCTTGTTTTTATTTGATTCAGATCAACTGCAAGGGGCGTGGCTCGGTTCCTGAGAACGAGGCAGTGAATCAGTTTGTGTATGAGGTGAGTTATTTATTCTTGTTTTCTGTTTGAATTGTTCATTTTTTTCGTTTGTTCATGTTCGTTTGTTTATGTTAGGTCATTAAAGGTTTTTTACATTATATATATATATATATATATATATATTAAGTTTAGTTTGTTATGTCAGGTGTTTCAGATAATTATGTTAAGCACTTAACTTTATATTCATGTTGGGTGATTATGTCTAATGCTTGAGTTTAAGAAGGTTCGATTTAAAATTTTCAAATTGATGTATGTTTGTGTTCGTTTATCAACTTAATGAACCAACACGTACAAAATCATTTCGTTAATGAACGACTACGAACAAGAATCTCCATTCGGTTACGTGTTTGTGAACCGGTCGTTTGTTCAATAAATTCTTAACGAACTAACATGAACAATGTCTCATTTGGTTCATTTACCACCCTATAATAATAACTGCATTACTCATCAGGTTTCTCAATTTTTGGAACGACAAAAGAACACAAAGAAGTACATTCTTGTTCACTGCACACACGGGCATAACCGTACAGGGTATATGATTATTCATTTTCTCATGCGTACATCACCAATGTCTGTAACTCAGGTCAGTAAACTGAGTCAACCGGTTTTGTGTTGTTTAGTAAATTTGCGTTATGTTATGGACGATTATACTCATGTTACAGGCAATAAGAATATTTTCTGAAGCACGTCCACCTGGAATATACAAACCTGATTATATCGACGCGTTATACACCTTCTATCATGAACGAAAGCCTGATATGATCACTTGTCCTTCAACTCCCGAGTGGAAACGGTCTTCTGAGTTTGACCTGAATGGTGAGGCGTTACCAGATGAAGATGATGATGGCGTACCCGTGGATCCTGTCGATGTACGCATTCTGTTATTCTACTTGTTTACATATTTTGGGCATTGACCACAAAGTTAGTTTTAAGAAATTTTTATTTGTATTAGGAGAATCATCATGAGACAGAAGGCGTCATGACAAATGATGATGTTTTGGGTGATAGTATTCCTCAAGATCAGCAAGATAGATTCAGACAGTTTTGTTATCAAGCATTGAAACTAAGTGCAGGGGTAAGTAAGATTACTTCATTTATGAAGCATCTCATTTATGATTTATTATTATTATTATTATTATTATCATTATTATTATTATTATCATTATTATTATATTGTTATTATTATTATTATTGTTTATATTTTTTTTTGCTTTTTTAGGTTAGAGGGAACCATCAATTTCCAGGTTCACATCCAGTTTCACTCGACAGGTATGATGTGTAACACTTGTTCTTCGTGCTCGTAAGAGTTAATTGCACGCATGGTCCCTGTGGTTTACATATATTGTGGTTGTCGTTCCTAACTTTGAAAAGTTACACCTTTAGTCCAATACTTTCAGCAAACATAACACCATTAGTCTCTAAATTTGATGGACATTAACTTTGACTGTTAAATTTTATGAAATGACGAAAATGCCCCTATATATAAAACTAAACAATAATAAAAAGTAATATATACACTTTTTAGTTAATAATAGGTTAAATCATCTGGTAAACAAAAAGTCTCCTACTTCAATCTTCCTGCAACTACCACCGGCTACCGCCATCAACTCTAGCGAGCACCACTATGTTGGCAAAAACAAACTACTATCTGCTTCTTCCCCAGGTAGTAGTGATCTTTTGAGGGCTGTCCGAATTTGGGTTTCGAAAGTGACAGAGGGAGTTGCAGCAGCATTCAGGGTTCGGATACACCATTGTTGTTTATGCAGCCACACCCTCCTATGAAACAGATCTTCGATTTGGTCTAGTGATTTGAACCAGATCTTTGATTCGAAACAGCCGCTTTCGCCTCCGTAGAACCGCCACTGCAACACTCCTCAGGTTAGTGGCCTTGACTTTTTGTCTGGTAGCAGTTCTGCAAGGGGGATGGAGAGACGGTTGATGAAAAGTGTGAGTGAAGTGCCTGAGTTGGCCGGAAAAACATTTTTTTGGCGAGGGTTCAGATCTTGAAGATGAAATGGCTAAAAAAAGTGAAATCTCTAGAAAATGGAATGGCCAAAACACAAAACCGGGGTGCGGTTTAGTGAATGGTGATGCCGGTGCTACAAGATTACGGGATAGGGTTTCACGTGTTGCCGGAAATTGTTGGTCGCCAGCCGAAAACGGTGATGCCAAGTAAGAAGATGAGGTTGGTAAGAAGTCTACTGGATGTAGTGCATGTGGGCCTCAACTATTTGTTTTTGGTTATATATTTATATATTGTTTAGGAAGAGATGGGAGCCCATGAGATTTTAATTTATTATTTTGTTTATTAAGGGTATGCGAGTAATATCACTCATTCACCAGCCAAAGTTAACCTTCATCCAATTTAGGGTCTATCTTTGTTACAAGCCTGGAAACTATTGGACTACAGGTGCAATTTTCAAATTTGGCAACCAAAACTAAAATCCATACACACCACAGGGACCACCTGTGTAATTAACTCTGCTCATCTTGAGTAATATCAGTTGGGGGGAAAGTTAACATACAAATTAAATTAACGTGCTAATTGTGAGAATCAAGTAGAGTAATTATATATACAAGTAGAGTAATTATGTAATTACACTATGATGTAATTACATAATTACTCTACTTGATTCTCATAATTAGCACGTTAATATAATTTGTATTTGATCTAAACCCTATCAGTTGATGTGTTTATTATTCGTAATTTAATACTGTTTAGGGAGAATTTGCAACTTCTAAGGCAACGTTATTATTATGCAACATGGAAAGCTGATGGAACAAGATATATGATGTTAATTACTATGGACGGATGTTATCTTATCGACAGAAATTTTGTGTTCCGAAGGGTCCAGATGAGATTTCCATGGAGACTCCGTAATGAAGTATGGCTTTTTTACTTGGACTTGTAGTCGAACCAAACGAGCACGAATATTAAGTTCAATAACGATCGAACAAGCACAATTGTACCAACATAATTTTCTTGTTTATGTTCGTTCATTAAGAAAATGAACATATTCGTGTTTGTTTATAATAGTATAAATGAACGGTTCACGAACATAATAAGTGAACACTAGTTGAAAGTAAACGTGAGCATCAATCTGTTGGGCTGAAAAAAAATATATAACTAGACTAGATTTGGATCATTGGAATGGGTGATATTTAATTTCATGAAACCAGACTATAATGTGCCTAAAAACTTTTAGCGAGTATATAAAGAAACATTAAAAAATGAATATAAACAAACGCGAATGAATAAACATAAACGAATTTAACTAGTAAGCGTAAACACAAAATTTTGTTCGTGTTTGTTTGCAATTCGGTTATAAAATAAACAGGCATAGGCATACTTCTGTCGAACAATTCACTCAATGTTTGGTTTGTTTACATGCCTAACTTTACTATTAAGTGAATATTTTGTTGTAAAATGTGCATTGTGACCTACAAAATGAAACTTTTTTGCAAGGGTTTAGCTGAGAAGGTTCACCACTTCACACTGCTTGATGGGGAGATGATTATCGATACCATGCCCGACACTGGCAAACAAGAAAGACGTTATCTGATATATGATATGATGGCAATAAATCAAATCTCTATCGTTGAGGTAAGATTATAAATAAATAACTGTTTTAATTCACATGTTTGATGCTTGAAACTTGATGCAGAGACCTTTTTATGAACGATGGAAAATGCTGGAGAAGGAAGTGGTTGAACCTCGAAACCGTGATAAATTCAGTGGTTCCTTATATAGCTATGACTTGGAACCATTCAGGGTATCATTTATTTACATGAATTAAGTCATCAACTAAAATGGTCAAACTCATTACTTATCTTGTGAAGTTTAAACTAACAGGTAAGAAGGAAGGCCTTTTGGCCGCTTCCTACTGTCATTAAGCTTTTGAAGGAGTTCATTCCAAAGCTTTCACATGATGCAGATGGTCTTGTTTTCCAGGTACTAAATCTACACAGTACACACGCACACACGCACACGCACACGCACACGCACACGCACACGCACACGCACACACACACACATACTAACCGCAATTGTTTGATGTGGTTAGGGTTGGGATGATCCTTATGTTCCCCGTACACATGAAGGACTTTTGAAGTGGAAATATGCATCAATGAACTCTGTAGATTTCCTTTTTGAGGTTTGATTATCAACTTACAGGTGTCATGCTCTTATATGCTGTTGATTTTTATATTATTTTTATGCTTGTATTCACAGATGGCTGAAGATCGCCAACTTTTATTTCTATTTGAACGAGGGAAGAAGAAGCTAATGGAGGGGAACAGAATTGCATTTGGTGGTTAGTAAATAATTAATTAAATATGTCAACTTTGACCCATTGACTTATAATTGGGACAAACTAATTTTTTTGAAGTTGCAGATGATGTTGACCCTGGTTCATACTCTGGGAAGATTGTGGAATGTGCTTGGAATCCAGAGGAAGACATGTGGGTCTGCATGCGGGTCAGGACAGATAAAGCTACACCGAATGAGTTCAACACATATAGAAAGGTGTGTCATTTATAATTTGGATTTAGAAAAGTTAAAACACGTTCTTACTCTTGTAATTTGGATTGAAACAAATGCCCAGGTGATGAAGAGCATAAAGGATAACATAACAGAGGAAGTGTTGCTGGATGAGATTAACGAGATAGTTCGGTTGCCAATGTATGCAGACCGAATCAAACGTGACAGCAAAGGCCACCAGCACTCGAGTTCAAGACCTAAATGAGTTTGATTTAGCATAGGATAACTGAGAAGGCTGTGTAAGTAGGAGTGAGAGAAAGAGGGTATTGTTGTAAATTGTGGGGTGTGGTGAGTCAGCAATTATGATCCAGTTGGTGAAGCTATGGATACTAGTCATTTTGATTTTAAGAAGTTGTTTTTCAGGTAGCCAGGATTAGTAAATGTATATATTAGTTTCCCTGATTGATACTTTTTTGGCTTTTGTGTGGTGGTATTTGACCACCATCAATGAACCTTGAGGAGTTTATGAACTTGTTTTAACTGTTTAAAGTTTGAACCCATGAACAAATTGCTACTCAGATTTGGCTCTGGGTTTGATTTGATCTGGTCATGCTTTCCTAATGCTACGTGGAAGTGAAAGCTTAAAGCAGAAAGCATGACTGTTATTCGGACTTACAATTTGTCTTAATTTGCACGTTCGTGCTGTGTAGAGTTTCTTTTTGATATCATTGGTGTCCTTCGATGAAAGAGCACTTATATCACGAGTGTGATTTGAGATTTTATACAATATCTTGGTTAAATCATTCATGAGTGATCTTAAGGTTAATTACCCCATTTGCTTGAATGTAACTTGAATCTTTTTCAATGGATTACCTCCCTTTCTGTTTGTGGATTTCCCTGTTGATCGTGTGCTTCAACATGGGAGTATCTACATTGTTATATTTTAGTTGATATAATATTTCTATCCAGTGAATTTTTGGCACGAGAGTAAAGCATAGGTTCTAAACATGGGTCAGGGTCGGCTAAAAATTAAACCCTCAGATATCTCAAAAAACTTGGTTTATTAAAAGAGGTGCACAAACCGATTATTTACCCTAAACCGGTTTGGTTTTAACCTGAATCTGTTCGTGGTTAAAATTGGTTCTAGATGCAACCGGCTCGGGTTGGAACCGGTTTTAGGAGCCTAAATACTTGAACTTGTGGAACCTTTTAGGTTTGATTATGAACCAGTTTATAGATAACTAGGTTTAAATTCAAAAGGTGACATTTATTGAATTACTGACATTCATTGACAGAAAACTGGCATTGGCATTTTGACTAAAAGTGACATTTATGCATATGGGGGGCTCTTCCCCTCTTACATATACATGAAATCCGCTGATTCTGTTAATAGATGAATAAGCTAATTACCTAATAATTATTAGTTTGTAAGTTGGCATTGTCATTATAAACCAAGCAAAATCACAAAATTTAAAAAGTTATTCATGACTCAAATCTATAACCTTTTGAATCGAATTCAAACCATTGATCCCATAGAAATTGGCACTAATAACATACAAAACAAAAATAACAAAAAACATATTTTATCATTTTAAAATGATACATAATATCCTCAAACCAACTACTAATTGTTATTCAGTCTATATATTTGAGTGATATAACAATAAATAGTAAGATCCTGGCTCAATTACTTTTATATTAAAGGGATATTGGTTTTTAATACTCTTAACTTTGACTCATTGGTAGATAACACTTTCAACTTTTGATTTGTTGCCCACCACTCCCAACTTTCACCTTATTTTCCTGTACAACTCCCCGTCTAACGGAACACTAATCTCGTTAGTGTTTTGGACAAAAAGTGTCATTCAAATTAGTTGAGGGGGTGGAAAAAAATTTATTTAAACTTAAATCTGATAACAATATAACCAGAGAGAAAGATAGAGAGATTTCAATCATAAAGAGAGAAAGCCGATGAGAGTGAAAGAGACGGTCTACCATTTTTTCCGGCGACGGTCTACAATATTTTCCGACGAAAGTCTGATATTGCATCCTTGTTCCTCGACAAATCCTGTAACAACACACGGTTGGGACGGTGGTGATTTGTACAAGTACAACAGCACGGGTGGATGTATGCGAAGAAGAGGGTGGCGGGTACTAGGGTTCCGCCACCTCTCCACCGTCATACCCCGGCAATTCATTAGACGGTCACAGGTTCCGTTCAAACACTAGGGGAGGACCTTGAAACATATTAAAAATATACAAAACACCTCCGGCGACTGTGGAAGCAACGACCGACAACGGTCTATTACCCAATCCCCCTTGAAACTCTAACCTCTGTAATATGTAATTAACCGGCCGGTCTGCAAATTGTTAATCCCCTATTCTGATTTGAGTTACAGTGATTCGTAATTTGATGTCGTTTATTTGTTAATATGAGATGGGGTGTAGGGGTTTTTCAAGGAAAAGGGGAGGAAAAATGTTGTAGGTGGGTTGATGTTGATAAACCGGAAATCGGTGGGGTAGGATCGATTCGAAGTGTTTCTTATATGGTTTTTTACTTACTCGATTGCAAACACTAAAGAAGAGGGGTGATTAATGGCTGTAATTGGCAGTGGTGGTTGGTGGCTGTTAGTGGTTGGTGGTTGGTGGTTGTTGGCAGGGAAGAGGGGTGGTGGCTAGGTGGAGAAGGGATGATGGAACATATAATAAACAAAATTTAAATTTTATCCCTTGAACTTTGAAACATGACATTTTTTACCCCAAACACTAACGTAGTTAGTGTCTCGTTACTCTGGGAGTGCCAGAAGAAAATATGTTAAAAGTTTTGAGTGTTGGAGAACATTTCGTAAGTTTGGGGTGATATCTACCAATGGGTCAAAGTTGAGAGTATAAAACCAATATCCCTATATTAAACTAGAGTTTTACCCGGCGCGTTGCGCCGGGCAATTTCCATCACATTCGTTACAGTACCGAAACTTTAAAACACAAAATCGACATTCGGTCAGTTTCGTTACCTTCGTTACGGTACCGGAACTAACAAAAATGCGGTAAGTCTACGCGAATTCGGGCAGTTTCAGCCTGTTTATTAAGGTACATGAACTAAAACCAAAAAAAAAATATGCAAAACAATTACAAAATTGACATTCTGTCGATTTACTTAATGTTCATTATAGGTTGAAACTAAAGCGCGAAAACAAAACAAAAATCTTACCCCAATAAAGTGTCGTCAAGTAATCAAATATCGTATTTACGGCACCAAAAACTCTTTTGTTATATTAACATATTTAAAAACACACACAAAAATAACGAAACTTTAAAAACAAAAAAGAAACAAAAAAATTGTTCAAAGAAAGGTGGTCAATATGTGGGGCTTGAACTTTTTACTTTAAATTTTCAAAGACATAGCAAGACAACCAACGTTAATTATTAAAATGACTTGCATAAAAACATAACAAAGTGAATAAAATAATCAAAAAAATTTTTTGACACCAAACTTGTTAATTATACTATATTAATAATAAATAAATAAATGCATGCTTGTATTAAAAACGTTACTTTTAACAGAAAATATATTGAAATTCAAAGTTATAAACACAATAAATAACGTATTGATTTTGCATTTCATTCCCGCTTCATCTTATTATCTTTAAACAAACTCCTGAAACCCTAATTTGTCAGTTACTCAAATCGAAGATGAAGCCCAATCGCAAGCTCAAGAAACCACAAATTACTTCTTCTTTCAAGGTAGTTAATTAATCACGCTATTTGTTGTATAATTATAAATTCCTAATTGTAATTTGTTCGAAACAGTTTGAGTTGGAAGAGATTATTGGATTGACGGTGAAGAATGCCAACGGATTGGCTTCTAGCCCTTCCGATTCCAAGTTTGCGTATACGGCGGGGTGTGTTGTGGTACTGTATGATGTTGATTTAGGGACTCATCGCACTTTACGGTTTCTAATCGCTCGCCCAAGCCGTTGAGCTGTGTTGCTGTGTCTCGAGATGGAACCTACATTGCTGCTGGAGAGGTTAATTTCTAACTCTATTATTCAACACTGTCCTTGAGTTTTGTTGTACCTATGCGGTAAAAAATCGGATGATATTTGAGATATAGGTTATCGCGGTGGGGATATCGGTAATTTTAATATCATGCACAATTTATGTATACAACAATTTAACAATAACAGTTCGGTATACTTACTACCTTTTGCAACTTGCAAAACACTAACGATTGTAGCAAGTAGGAACTGATTAAGGCGTTAATCACTAACAATTGACAATTAAGACTTCAAACACTAATAGCAGCAATATGAAGAAAGACGATGGAAGACCTAATAAGAAAGGCAATGATATCAGGAAAATCGGTGATATATCAATCAATATCGCCGATATGATCGGTACCAATATTCTGACCGATATTTTTGACCAATATTTCACATGAGGACCAGTAACCGATATCCCACCGATATTGACTGCATAGCTTTTTACGTTTGAAATAAATAATATTGTAGTTTGACATTTGATCAGTGAAGTCACTTTAGGTTTTCGTGTTCAATCATATTGTTTCCTGATATGCAGCTGTATCATCTTTATTTTTGTTATTTTGGTACGTTTGCATACAGGGAAGAAATGCTAGTTGAATTGCTCATCAAAAAACATGTAAA
The DNA here is from genome assembly GCF_021521415.1 of Bidens hawaiensis. Taxonomy (NCBI): domain Eukaryota; kingdom Viridiplantae; phylum Streptophyta; class Magnoliopsida; order Asterales; family Asteraceae; genus Bidens; species Bidens hawaiensis. The sequence continues at coordinate 75,038 of NW_027496792.1, forward strand.
GTAAAGCTATATTTGACGATTAGAGTCCACTTAGTTATAACTGATAGTACTTATAATAGTAAAAAATTATAAGGTATCTCCAAATTGATAATAATTATAATGGAATACACAAAGTTTAATGCATGAAAGATTCTTCTGCATGGGTAAAGATTTTATAACAGTATAACTGAATCTTCACAAAAGGATTTATTGACAGAAAGCCTCTGAAGTGTTAGTTATATTGTTGCATTCATTTATTGGATAAAAGTTTAGAGACTGTATTCTGTTGCCTCCTTTGTTTTTATCTTCTGTCAATGTATTGTTTCATCAATGTCTGCAATCACTTTATTATGCAATATCTGCTTGTGATCATTTTCAACTTTCTGAAATCATACTTTCTTTGTGTTATGTCACAATTATACATCATTAGCAGTCAGGGCATCAATCTGCCATAATAGTGTGGAGCTCTGCAACTCGGGCTTCCATTTCAGAACTAAAAGGCCATCAATTTGGAGTAGCTTGCACTGCTTTCTCACCTGATGGTTAGTTGAAAAAAGTCAGTTATCTCTGTAATATCTTTTTTAACAACTAAGAACATGACCTGTTCATTCGTTAATTGTAGCTTATTTTATTTTATCTTATAAATCATCCAGGCAAACATCTAGTATCGGTAGGAACCCCTCAAGATGGATGCCTTTGTCTTTGGGATTGGCGAAGTGGGACATTAATTAAAAAGCTGAAAACATGTTCGCCCTTTTCTAATGTTGCATCGGTTAGCTTTTCATCAGATGGAAAGTTCATTTTGACTGCTGGAAAGAAGCACATAAAGATATGGACTGTTGGATTGCCTACAAAGTCTCGAGCTAAAACCGAGGCAGTATCACTAACAATGCATGGAAAACACGTTAATCTTGGTCATCACAAGGGTTGTACATTTACAGATATTGTTTCATCTCCCGTTAAGATTAATGGGAATGCAGTTGATGGAAATGGTGGTGATTTTGTGCTTGCGCTAACAAGTTCAGGTGAATGGTTTGCATTGTTTCTTTCATAGATTCAGTCACTTACGGTTTGGGTTTGCATATCTAAACTATTTCCCTCTTTTGCTTACATGTGTTCTATGTGTTCTACATGATTGGATGACAATTACACAATCAGTGAATCTAATGGTGAGTAATTCTACAGCCTTCATTTTATTGCAAACAATCTTTATATCTGTTATACATACTTCAATCAATGCCTTTATAATTTTCTCATAAGTTGCACTGTTCCACTTATCTATTTATAAAACTATTAGGTTGACAAAGCTTATGCGTTATCCACATCACAAGAGTTCATTGCATGTGCATGCAACAATGGAATTGTGAAATTGTACACTGTTGGTTCCGTTGAATATGCTGGAGACTTACATTATAGTGATGATAAAGAAAACTAAGCTACTTTTCCAGATGCAATAGCCTGTCACTTTTCTACCTCAGAAAAGCTAGGTAAGCATCTCTAAGATAGTAAGATGTTTGTCTTATTTTTAATTTGAGCAAGAACTAAAAGACAAAGTTATACATAAGTTATATTTTTTAGTTTTTCGCGTAAGAAGTTAAGAATTATTTTAAGCTTCCTATCTTGCAGTGGTGGTTTACAGAGACCAGAGTCTCTACATATGGAACATTCATGGAAAGTTTCAGGTAATTGCTCAATATATCATTCACAAAAACCTTACTTCTGATTCCTTTTCAATTAGTGTTGTCTTTGATGCATAAAAAATGTTGTATTTGTTAGGCTACCAAGTGTTGTGTACTAGTTTCGCATAGTGCATGCATATGGGATATCAAGAATCTTTCATGTGAAAACATGCATGATCCATCTCTTGCATGTGTTGCTAGAGGCTGTACTGGAGGAGTTTCCTTTGCAGCATGTTCAGCAGATGGTACAATTAGGTTATGGGATCTTGCCTTGCAATCTGTATCAACACAAAGTAGGTCAACTCTTGCATTAGATCAACATCATGTCACTACTGAACCACTTGACTCTTTGTGGTTAGGTAACATCTTGCTTTTATTGTGTTTTAGTTCGAACCCGTTTTGACCCGTTGGCAACTCACCCATATTATTGTTTCTGTTTCTGTGTGCAGTAGGTGCTGGAACTTTTGAACGTGAGTCGGTGGTATCAGGTGCTATCACTAAAGGGTATCGATCTATGGCAGTTAGTTCAGATGGAAAGCATCTTGCTGCTGGTGATTCTGATGGAAACCTGCATGTCTTCAACTTATACACATCTGACTATACATGCATACAGGATGTTCATGAAGGAGAAGTTCTTTCCTTAAGTTTCAGCATGCCTGTCAAAAAGAAAACAAATTCTGTTGAGGATGTTGAAAGCTACTACTTTCTAGCATCAAGTGGAAGTGATAAAACGATACATCTTTTTGATGTAAACAGGTTTGACTTGTTTGACTTTTACCCTTGATAGACATTTTACAGTTCCATTGTTCGTCTTTGAATCTTTATACGTGTTGTCCCGTTCAGGAACTTTCATCCGATTGCTAGTATTAATGATCATTCAGCTCCCGTGTCTTCGGTAAAACTCACTGGAACTGGGCGCAAAATTATCAGTTGTGGTTCTGATAGGTAAGTAACTTTGTATATGATATTGCATTTATTGTCATTCTGATAATCATTTTAGCTTTACACGTTAAATTTTGTGATTAACTTTATATTTTGTTTATGAAGGTCCTTAATTCTTCATGATGTTTCTGGAAACAATAATGATTATAACATTTCTCAGCCACATCAGCAAAAAGCATCTCATGGAACTATATATGATATTGCCATTGATTCAACAACAGAGACTGCTGTTATAGTGGGAAAGGATAAGAAGATAAACATTTTGGACATTGCTACTGAGCAAGTAATTAGATCATTTAAACAGGGTGGAGATTTTGGAGACCCAATAAAAGTAAGTTTCTTTTATATGCTCAACATGGTAATTAAATACAAGATTCTAACAAATTCGGTCAACAGGTTTGTGCTGACCCAAGTTGCAGCTATGTAGTATGCTCATACTCTGATAGGTCTATCTGCGTGTATGATATTGTAACTGGCGAGATGCTTGCACGTGCAACAGGGCACGGTGAAGCCATTAACGGGATCATCTTTTTACCTGACGGCAAACATCTGGTTTCTGTGAGTAAATATATGACTCAAAAAATGAAAAATTAAATAATTTGTAGTTGGTTATAGTTTTAACTTAATGGATGTTTATAGGTAGGAAGTGATGGTTGTATATTTGTTTGGAAAGTGCCTGTATTGCTGACATCAAGGATACTGCAGAGGATTAAGGAAAGCTTTTGTCCGTTGCCCCCAAACATTATTTCTAAACGAACAGATGTGGATCGAATTAAATATTATGAAGAAAATTATCTCAGATTGCGATACACTGGTACAAATGTGATTCATGAAGGTATGTGCCATCAAGAGACACCAACATTTAGACTTGGTGTATCCAGACTTCCACAATGGGCAAAGTCTATAGTTACGAGCCCTTTTGTTATCCCCATGGATCCTATACCATCTGAGGTATACACAAATAAATATCTGTATTTTATAACTAATAGTTATTTTTCAATAAAGTATTAATTAGATTGTACAAATAGGTGAAGGAAAGAAGATGACTAATAATTGCATTGTTTTTTGGTAGCAGGAAGTTAGATTAGAAGATCATTCTCCCTTTAAATCAACTAGTGTGGGAAACGCTCCTATGAACCTTTCGTTACATACACCATCCAATCATAATCAAATACTGTCCAGAAGTTCACCTGATCCTAATTACAGCAAAAATTCAACCACTCAACCAACTTGCAGGTATTATCTAATAGCTGAAAAAATTGAGAAGACCATCCAGTACATGTGTAATTTCTGCCCATTTACTTTTGAATGGGTGGTTAGGTTTTATCTCTAACGTGTCAAACATGTAATATAAAAAACTAGCGGCCTAAATGGTTCAAGTGATTTTGTTATGCATAAACATATTACTAGCTTGTATTTATGAAGGTATAATTATTATTGAAATAATTCAACATCTTTGATCGTATTTTAGACACTAGATATCTATGAAAGAATTTGAAGCTGATGGACCGAAAGTGTTTTGAATTGACCTGACCCGTAAAATATTGGTTTGAAACTCCTATAACTGCGGATGTTATTTATATCTGCTACAGGAGCTTTGCATTGGACAGGCGATGGTTCACTATTCACACTGTATGTTTAGATCTATTGAATTCTCCTGAGTATACAATGTGAAGGAACAAGTGGTGCCCTCATCTTCAGATTTATGTAAGCCCAGACTAAATATATACTGTACGTTAGTATTAATCAATTCATGTACTGCTTTTAAAATTGTATTCTTTGGCTTTTGACTCTCTCCCTTTTTTTTATTTTTTTTATTCCTAGTAGTTTATTACCTTATTTGAATCTTAACAATCTTTAGTGTCACTAGTTATTCATTAATTTACTTTTTAATTTATTTTAGTCCAGTTGACCACTTATTTTCTCTACATTGATGAATATATGCAGCACAGAGCCCTGATTTAGAGGAAACGAATCTCAAGTTCATGAAACATTCTCGGTTAAAAGCACCAGAATCATCTAGAAGGAAAAGTTATTCTGCACGGTTTACTGTGCGGCGGGATCTTGTTCGTGGAGAAACCCTGGTACCTGACTCGCCCATCACTGACCTTGGTCAAAGCACACACAGGAAAGAAACCAACACCAAACAGGAAGATTCAGAAAGGGGATGTAGTAACCCACAGGTATTATATATGATTACAGAACTGTAATATTAGAATAATTATTTTAAACACAACATATAATTTATGAAAAAAAGTGTTTCGTGTCAACCTTACCAGTTTCTACTTGTCCTGGAACATGCCAGTTAGGGTGTAAACGAGCAGATCCGAGCCTGGGCTCGGATCGTTTATTATTTAATAATTTATTTATATATTTTCTATTTTTTGTTATGGCTTTATATACAACATAGTATATGTTATTTAGTTATTTTTATCTAATCTTATGTATAATAATATAATATTAGTTAAATAAATATATATTAAATAAAAACTACTATAAATAACAAGCTCATTTAGGCTTGCGGGCCAGCTTGAGCTCTTTAACTGAAGCTCGGGCTTAGGCTTGTTAATTATACCACCAGGCTCAAGCTCAGCTTGATTTGAACTTTAGCAAGCTGATCTCATGTTCGGCTTTGCTTGCTTACATCCTTAATGCCATTTTTGACTGGTCAATCCACCTGCCAGACCCTCACATCTATACTATAGAAAATGATATAAATTATTTTAATGGCAGGGCATGGTGAACTCAAACTCACTACAACAAAACTCGCACATTGCCTTGCAAAGTAATTCAAGTTCTTCCTCGTCTAAGTCAACCGAAGTCAAAGTGAAAGATATCAGAAACGAAAACAATAGCATATTCACTGATTGCAAAGAAGCATCAAGAACTCTAGACGCCTCAAGCAAGACCGCCCTCGAGGTGTTTTCTAGACTAAGAGACGTGACATCAACACACAAGAATAATCCGGAAGCCTGGTTTTATGCTGAGGTGGCAGAAATGCTTCCTTCAATAGCAAAAAATGTGCAAGAAATTGTGAGAATTGCAAGTTCTTGTGGTGCGGACAGTCGATATTCCCGGGGTTGAACCGTTGTTGGGGAAGTTTGCTGAGAGTTTGTCTATTGAATTAGTTAAGGAAAGCTGCACAAGTTCGTTCATGCTAAAAGATGTATATAAGGTGGTTTCATTCTAAACTACTTGTGACAAATACACAACCAACTATTCTGAATAGGGTTACATTTCCAAGATCAATATCTTGTAAAGTAGTACATGTTGGTCTTTTGTATTAGTTGGCTAACAACTCTACATGATACTCTCTTATGCAACTAGTTCATGTAGGGTTTCACTCTTTACCTAGCGGCAGAGGTGGACAAATTGGGTTTTGGGTCAACCCAGTTTGGTTTTGGGTCGGGTTTGGTAAAACCGGGTTGTGGATAAGCTGGTTGGGACGTTTCAACCCGGTTTTTGAAGAGGAAAACTGAACCTATCCAAACTGATTAGGATAGGGTTCACACCAAGTTGAGTTTAAAAAAGTATCCTTTTTTTCTAAATAAAATTTTTTAATTCAAAAACCTTGGAACTGAACCTTGAGGCCTTAGAGTGATATTATTACCATTGTGCACATAGTTTTATGAAAACGGTAATTTGCCATCAACGGATTTTAAAAAGATCAAAAAGGTTTGTTGTACATGGGAACGGACAGTTAAATGGTCATTATGATGGTGCAAGTTTCAAATTCTATTTTTAATTGGTTTACCCGGGGTAAGTTTTTGGTTTTAATTCTGGAGCATTTTTCTAGCCTCTCGTTGGTAGACGTGCACAAATCGGTTATTTTCAGATCGGGTACAAAATGAGACCGGTTCCAGTCAAGAGCCAGGTAGGAACCGGACCTGACCCGGTGGAATAATATGGGAACCCAGTGGAACCGGGTAGGGTACGAACCGGGTCTGGTTAATACCCAGAAACCGGGCACACCGAGTTGTTTTAAATTTAAACAATTATAGCCGTTAGGAACTGGTTCCATCCACTATATAGCCGTTTTTGGATCGTTGGAACCAGTTTTTAACCATATAAGCCTTACACACATACTAGAAATAGCTAGGTGTTGTGTAGAAATTGTTAAACCACTTTTGAAACTCTAAAACACACTTTAAATCACAATTAAGCTTAAACCAGCAATCAATGGCAAGTAACGACGATGTTGTTATGGTCATCGACAAAATACGATGCCCCGAGGTTTGGGTTCATTATGATTTGTGTGTCATGACCGACTCACAAGAGATGGCCCGGTGCAAGTATTATTCCAAGTTTCTGAAAGCGGGGTCGAACTCCACCCTACAAAAACATACCAATAAGTATTGCCGTGAGAAAAAAAGTTTGGATGCCAAGAAAGCGGGAGAGTCGTCCGGCTCTACAACTTAAGCACCTACCGTCGCCGATAACAACGCGTAATCGTTGTAGAGCATGGGATTAAAACGACGAACCTTGTTTAAGTTGTTATGTTTAATAATGTTTGTTATATGTTGTGTGTTATAATAAAATGTTCGTCGTTGTAATCAAGTGAAAGAATAATAAAACATGACTAATACTAAACAAAGCAAAACTAGTTAATAAACATGGCAAAACTAAAAATTACTTGAAATTTGATTGCTTGGTTCGTGTTACAAATTAAGTTACTACAACAAATAAAAATTACAAGTCTTCAAACTCTTCTTCTTAGTCTTTGTCTTCTTCACCACCCGATATCCCGAAAGAAAGCCCTTCTTCCACCTCCTCATCATGAATTGGACGCTCTAGTGGTATTTCGTCTTCAAAGTTTGCCTTGTGTTGTATACGATCCACCGCATCCAAATGATCCTTTAGGCAAATGCAAACCTAGAGACTCGGGAGCTAGTTTTGTTCTTCGCATCGATAATACCCTCCCACTAAGAGAAAACACCGATTCCGAAGCTACCGTTGAAGCATGGAAGGCAAGCAAGTCACGAGCCATGGCAGATAGAATAGGAAATTCGTTTTTCTTTCCTTTCCACCAAGCCAAAATATCAATGTTGCGAATTTCATCGACCGTTGCACCCTCAACATAGTTTTCCCCACTATATCGACCAAGTTCACTTGTTGGTGTGTTCCCCCTTTGCCGCTTAGCCGCCAACTCACGAACAACATTCATCAAATTTATAAGCTTGTCCTTGCACGGATTACTTTTTGTTGTATGCCTCCCAAAAGACGACCTTGAGCTTGGACCATAAAGTTGAATATAATGATCATAAAGTTCTTGAAGATATCTGTTAAAATTATCCTTCGCTTCCGTCGACAACTTCGGGTCGATCTCGTGCATACCCATGTTGTCAACTATTTCCTCGATCAATGTCTCAACCCCATTAACATTCCAATAGGGTTTAAAGCGGCGGCACAAGTAAACACCGACGGTATGTCTTCATAATATTTTAGGAACCTTTCCTTCATTACCTTAAAAATATCATTGAAAGTTTGTTCTTCTCTCTCTAAAATTCAAGGAGATGTTGTACAATTCTTGCAACACCCAACAACTAGTAGGATAATAAACCCCCGATAACTTAGTTGTCGCGTTTTTGAAAACATTAAGATACTCCAAGAAATAACGGAGATTGGCCCAAACACCGTCGGGAAGCAAATCGGCTTCGCACCGATCAACAAGATTGTTATGAAAACTTTGTAATGTTCCGTTGGGTTAAAGCACACTTGAGCATATGACAAGTTGATTTCCAACGGGTTGGAACGTCCCAATTCGGCCCCAAATATTTTCTTTCAACCGATTTGCAATAGTTTTTATATTCAAGATGCCTTCTTTTACCACTTTTGAAAACATCTTCTAACATAAATCTAAAGCAAGTCAAATTGAGTACCATTTTATCATTGCCCATACCTTGTTGAACAACTAAATTGATAATATTTGCAACACATCGAAAATGAAAAAAAAATCCGGAAACAAGGTGGTGAATATTTTATGATAAATTTCGCTGCATTTGAATTGTTTGATGCGTTATCAAACGACATCGAAAATAATTTTTTTTCAAGTTATAAGTCATTATTACCTCATCTATAATTTCAAACAATTTATCGGCGGTATGTGGGTACAGGAAATTTTCAAAAGCGATGGTGCGTTTTATCAATTGCCAAGACATCGGATCAACTCAATGAGCGGTGACACAAATGCAGGATTCCGGTATCCCGTATGGTGCCGACCAAACATCACTAGTTAAACTCACACTCGCTTGTAAAGTTTGAAAAAATTCGATTAATTCTTTTTTTGCACACTTCAACAATTTGAAACAATGACGTCTAAGGGTAGTACGACTTACATGTCTGTATCGCGGTTGTAGAGTTTCTCGAATCATGGCCGTCAACTCGGGGTTGTCAAAGTGGTTAAACGGAAAACCTTTTTGAAAAACCAACTTTGTCATTCTATCATGAACTCGGTTCATGTTGTAACGAAAGAGTGTACCATCTTGACCCAATTCGACTTGGTCAGTTGCGGGAACTATTTTCAAGGCCTTGCAAAATTTATTGTCGATGTGCTTTTTTAAAGTCGATTTAGAATCGTGCTTTAAGAAAGTGTCACAAAATTTGCAACGAGCCTTAACGTCACCATTGATCAAATCAACCAAATCTCAATTCTTCCATACATCTTCGTTGCGGGTATGCGTAAAGACCCGCACAACTTTGGGGTCTCCTTCAACACGAACTGGGTCAATAAAAATGGATGTAGAAGCCTTCTTGTTAGCCTTGTTGGTTCTTGCCATAGTGACAACTAAGAAGTGGTGGAATTGAAAAAAATGAAGGCGTAGGTTGTTCGGGGTTGTAAAACGAGTGTAAACCGAGAAGTATTTTTTAGTGTTTTTGATTTTGGTGGTAAAACAATGGAAAGGAAATCAATTTATATGGTTTTTAGACATCAAAAACAGATTCCAACTGCTATAAAACGACTATATTACCGTCGGAACCGGTTCCAACGGCTCTATTTGAGCTACAGGCTGCATTAATTGGTAAAACCCGGCGGAACCGATTATTCCGGGTAGGACCCGGAACCGGTTTGGAATCGGAACCGGGTAGGAACCGATTTGAGAAATAATATGAAGAACCGGGTAGGACTTTCGGGTATATAAATACCCAAACCGGGTATTGGGCCCACCGGGTACGACTTGGAACCGGTTCCGAGTCGGGCACACCGGTTTGGGTCCGGAACCGGTTTTTTGTGCACATCTACTCATTAGCTTTAGTGCCATAATACATATCTTACAGTCTTACCATCGTTAAAAATAAAATAAAAGGTAACTGAAAAGTTTCAGAGTGTTAGTTAGGCAATCCACAATGGCACAATGCGGAACTTCTTTAAACCGCTACCTCATCTTCATAATTGAATCTAGCCCGATAAAAATCTAGTCAAACCGGTCAAAAGCCGACCATACCTGCAGGTGCGGTTCTTACCTGACCCCGTTAATGACTTTTTTGACTAAACGCAGAACCTGTTGTTGCAAAATTAGAAAATAGTGAATGGAAATTAATTTTTTGAAATTATTATTATTAGACTTTTCATATGGTGTAACTCTTAAGTAGAGTTACTTAAGGGACTTGACTAATTTATTAGAGTTCATGACTCTAGTTAATTTATAATGAAGAGAGATTCTTCATCATCCATGACTCTTGTATATATGGTAGGCTAAGTGTCTCATTTGAAGATGCAAGAAAAAAGCATTAACTTGAAAATACAAGGGAAAATGTATGCATACATGAAGAGTTCTTAGTGAAGAAGAAAGTCTTGAATACCCATATATTGAGAACCTATAGAGATGAGTTTCTCTATTCGATTCCTCTACCTTTCATTCATTTTATTTTTTCACAAGTTCTAACACTAAAATTTACCCGATGTAACCTCGGGCGTGTGGACATCTCTGACAGTACAAACTGCTTCGGCTGTTGTACCCTGGGAGACAGGCGCGTTGTCTTATGTAGATGCGCGAAATCTGTTTTAAGGGAAGCGTGTTGAATACGTGCCTCAACTTCAACCTCAACCGTCAAATTTTGTTTTGTTTATTCTTGCAGCCAAAGAGACTACTAGAAGCCGTTTACGGTAAAAATGGAAAATTTAATTTTAAGTTATTGTCAGGAAGATTACAAAAAGATATTGTTGAATAAAAAGTTGAAGAATTTATCATTTGAAGTTCTTGAGTTGAATCATTTAACATATTTATTGTGTTTTTCATTGTTCATTTTTATTTTGTATCACGGTATTTGTACTACTTATTTTATCAATTTAATAACGAGATCATCGTTATTATTTGTATTAATTTTAATATAAAAGGTGACCATATTCTTACAATCTTAAAACAGATTTTGTGAGATTGTTAAGGCAATCCTAAACCTTTTTTTACTAAGGATATTAGGTTCACCGAAAATATTTAAATTATTTTGTGATTGTTGCAAGAATCTTGTATATTTGTTTTTGAAAGTATGTATGTAGTACAAATTGTTGTGTATGGATTTATAGAGATGTGGTAAAATCTTAAATCCTATACTTTGACACAAGATGTGAATTTATAGAGATGTTGTACAATCTTAAATCTTATACCATGATACAAGATGAATGGTTTATGTTTCAATCATTCGATTTAGGACGGTTTTTCAATCGTTATTTTTCTAACTTGTGTGTTAGACTGGGTTTATTGGTGTAAACCTATGTTCATTGTGAAAATTAAATTATCGAATGGACATGTTAGACCGGATGTATTTTATAAGCAATACATTTTGTAAATGCTTCATTTCCTAACATGTGTGTTAGAATTTCTTACAAGTTATAAATTGTATGGTTTAAAACATTTGTCCAAACGTCTCGTTTCTTAAAATGAGTGTTAGAAGTAGTTTATTTTATATAAACTAATAAGCCTTATAATGATTTTTGTAATCATTTATTTCGTAATGAATGGGTTTTATAACGGTTTATGTGATCGTTTATTCCTAATGAGTGTGTTAGAAATAGTGCACGTAGACGTCCATCGGGTGCATTTTAGTGAAATAATAAACATAGACTTCCGTGTCTATTTATATTCATCTCATTAAGTCACAAATAATTAAGCATTAACACGGTGTTAATGGAGCGACTTTTGGGCTATACATTAGAAAAACCAACATGTAACATCACGAAAATATCGGATAAAAAATGTCAAGTTTTTAAAGTAATAGGACCAAATTTGAAAAATCTGATTTCTTAACCTATCGCGATACACAAAGACATACACGATGACGTGGTCTGACAGGCGATGACACGTGTCTCCACGTGGCACACGTGGCAGGTCTACTAGGTTACGCGACACGCCTAGTCGCGATACGCGATATCCTCCAGATAGGCCCATCGCATATCGCTATCCAATATAATATAATAAAAGGATCCGTTAACCCATCGTTATACGCGATGGATCCTTGGCAACACCCATCGCGCATCGCGATTGATCATCAGATCAGCGACTATAAATAGGGCCACCCGCCCATTCATTCATCACACAAATCATATCTCACTTTCTCTCACTAGAAAATCCCACTCTCTTACTACCTCGATAAGCGTGCCCCGACTCTCCTCGTAATTCGTACCCAAAAACCGAAGTTACCTCAAATCACGTGCCATACAACGAAGATGTTGCCTTGAAGTACGTGCCACCCGAGACGACCCGACACATCACCTCAAAGTGCGTGCCAAAAAAGAATTGACGATCAACAAACATCGATTTGCGTGCAAGGAGGGGTTGACCAAGATTTCTTGAGAAACGTGAAAGTGTCTAGGTGCTGCCCAAAAGTCTAGGAAAATTATAAGACGACCAAGGTAGGGGTAACGCCCGAATAAAATATTAATATAATATTAAAGGCTTAGACCTAGTCGAAGGTATACTCGATACCTCGAGAATAAATAAAAGAAAATATAACAAAGAAAAGATTAATAAGAAATATGATTATAAAATAAATCTTTGTTATTAATATTATTTAAGTTTCATAAATAATAAAGAAATAAAGTATATGTTTCTTCAAGAAGAAGAAACGTAGTATTTAGAAAAGTAAATAAGTAAAACTAAAGGTTTAAACTTGTTATATAAAGAAAAAATATTTTGAACTAAAGGTTCGAATAGAAATTATAATCGAGGTAAAGATTATACAAAAATAGACTAAAGGTCTAAAGCTAGATTGTAACAACTTGGATTTTATATTACTTTATTAACCATTACCCGACACATTTCACGTTCGAAAGATTTTATCAATGAAAATATTGCGTTTATCGAGTAATTCTTATTTTATTCTAAATTGTTTATTATATATAAATGAACTTTCAAAAGGTTGCAAAGCTAACCCTAAACTAAGATTTTGTCCAAATATGTTTCCATTTCCATATTATAAGGACTAAATTGCAAATTGTATATTGTTACTCACCAAACCCGTCACCCTGATCTGAAACCGTTAACCCGATACCCGATTATCTTAACCGTTTACCCAATATAGTTGCTTGGACCTAAATTCTCATACTATTTTGGAAATTGATCATTGTAAATCTTTCTTGTGCCATAAACGAGTTGTACCGACATTATGAGTTAGGAAATTTATATATTATTGATTTGTAATACTTAATTTACGAACGACCGTCACTCGTAAATCAATTGACAAATTAACGTTTATAGTAATGAAATTAAACTTGCAGTTTGTATCCTTAACCCATCGCATATCGCTTCCCCATATTCAATTATTTTATCCTCGTCATTTGATTTGGTGTTCTTGACCTGTTCAAGCCGTCCCTGCCATCATCAAATTAACCAGCTTCGAAGCATTGTTTAAGGTAATTGATTGGTACATTAAGGTCATTTTTAATCAATAAGCATAAACCATAACTTTAATCAATCGAACATTGAACGGTTTAATCAATTGTAAATTCTAGGGTTCATAATCAAATTAGGGGTAATCGGATCTTGTTTATAAACTTATGTATTCATGATATAATCAGTTAGCAGCTTGGCTGTAGTGTGGTCTGCGTTCATGTACTGAGCCGGACAGGGACGCAGGTTCGAGCCCTGGCCAGCCTAGTTTTTGGGTATTTTATTTTTATTAGTTAGTTAAAGTTTTTTAATAATTAATAAACACATTATAATTAGTATTAAATATCAAATAAATGATATTTTTGTTAAACCGACATCATAAATTTAACAGTTCGTGTCAACTAATCTCGTTACAAGATTTTGTATATATATGTGTGTATATATATATGTATATACTTTAAATTTATATTTTTATTAAAACCCAGCACTATAAATTCATGTTTCTCATCGTTGAATGTCTTTATAAACTTGCTCATATATATATATATGTGTGTGTGTATATATATACTAGTTTTTATCCCCCGTATTACGGGGATTGTTTTATATTATTTGTTTCTAATATTTATTTATTTTTTGAATATCTATTCTTTTATTGTATGAAAGTTAATAATATACTTATGGTTTGATGATAAATTATTTCACAAATAAATAAGATGTTATAACCCGATTTAAAAGCTATATGGTTTTGATGAGACCAAAGACACGTTTATTTTTTTACTATAAAATTGGTGTTTATAATTATAAATAATATTTATAAAAGTTAATAATATACTTATAGTTTAATGAGACCCAAGACCCGTTTATTTTTTTTACTATCAAATTGGTTTTTTAATTTAAATAATATATATATCTTTTTTAAAATAAATAAGATATTAATTTTTATTATATCCTATTTTATAGGATTTTTACATCAATAATTTGGTGAGAATAATTTTTAATTTAATGAGATGTTATAACTCGTTTAAGGAATATCTGGGTTTGGTAAGACCCATACCCATGAATTCGGGTCAAATGCATAAGAAGCCTCCATTTAAAAATCAAACAATCTGGTGACTTCAAAAAAAGGGGGAGCGACCACATCGCGACACCTATGATTTTTATGTCTTCATTTATATATTATATATATATATTATATTTAGTAAACTTATTAAATAGATTTTATTTAAAAGATTCAAATAAAATGTTTATTTATATATTATAACTAAATAATTACATATGTTTATGATGATTATCTATTTATTTATATATTAGTAATTTATTTATTTAAATAATTAAATGTATATTTAAATTAATTTATTTTATTTAGTTTGTATATTTAATTATTTATTTATTTCGATTTTTATTATTACAAGCATATCTTATATCTTAATTATCAAAATTATTTATGTATATAATTATACGTTATATCATGGGTAATTATTGGGGAATTTATAATTAGGGTGCTGCTAAACGTACCCCCGCTTACACCATTTTTATTAAATATACACCCCTAACTTATTAGAAAAATTATTATTACCTCTTAACATTATTTATATACATGTTAGTCCCCACAACATTTTTTTCACTTAATAATCTTCGCTGCATATATCAAATTAAAAACTATCAAGTATTACTATTAATTTATTTTATTAGTATCAATATTGTAAATATTTATAATATCTTTTTTTAATTTTAATAATATATATATTTATAATATCCTTATTTTACCTCTTATCTTCTATAAAATAAACCCGAAACTCAAAAATCTAAAACCCTAAACCTGAAACCCTAAACCCGAAAACCTAAAACCCTAATCCCGAACCCTAAACCCGAACCCTAAACCTGTAAGGCCCCGTTCCCGGTGCCTCACATCTGGTCGTTGGATTTACTCATTCACGTAGTTCACAATCAGAGTTAATTAAAACTTTCGCGGAATATAAAAACTGTAACTGTTCATTACAAAACAGCTAAACTTTCTTTAAAACCATAACATAAAATATCATATTTAAAACATCGTTTCTTCAATCTTCAGATGCCAGCCGTTCAATCCATGCCATGTGTCATCCTCATGCCCTCTCAATGAACATATGTACCTGCGTGCATACTAAAAGTCAGCTACGCTGAGTGAGTTCTAGTTAATTAGGCAACATACAATTCGTTCTCATACATTTTTACACGTATCCGAAGACACGTAATAATACTGTAACTCTGTATAATTATCCATAAGAGGAACGTCACATAATATCAAATAAGGGAATCAGTACTACTACTCGTACTGTATATGTTTTCCATGAAAGGAACAATCTATATATATTATCCATAAAAGGAACACTCTATATATTATCCATAGAAGGGACACTCTATACATATATTATCCATAGAAGGAACACTCTATACATATATTTGCCATAGAAGGAACACTCTATATATATATTATGTGAAAATAAATAAATGAACTGTACAATGTTTGCTTTTGGTATGAATATTATTTCGTTTACTCTTTTTTTTGGCTTAACTAAGATTGTGTGATTTTGTTTTAATATTCATGTATCTATTTTTGTAAGTTGTTTTTGAGCTGTATGTATATGTATGGCTATATGTATGTCTTTTTAATTAATTGAACCTGAATGAAGCCAAGTTGGTTACAGGCAGCACAAACTTGGTCAATTAGTTGGGACCTATTGGCAGGGTGGTACATCATCGAAAGGTCAATGACAGGGAGTATGGTAGAAGTTTGGTCAACAAAGGCTGATTTTTGTTGTTGAGAAGGAGGAAGAACATACAGTTGATGTATGTTTTGTTGGCATGTTTGAGTAACTGCCATGACACTGGTAAATGAAATATCTCTCTTGACTTCCATTCTCTCTGTTTCTCTTCTTACTGAAAGTTAATTTTGAAGGTTTGAATATTTTCATCAATCCTTTGTTTTTATAGTGTTTTCTGGTCATTGATTGCTTTGTTATGTTCAATGTTGTTGGCGGCTTCCACAATTTATAATTACTTTATTAGTAGTTGTTCTTTGTTAGTTTCATATATCTTAGATTTTAACTTTTTAAGTAGTGGCTAAAGCTGGTGAAAGTAATAGATCATAGTTATTTAATGTTTATTTAGTAATGCAATTCATTAAAGTATTGGTGAGAACCTTGAGTATGATATTACAAATGCACTATTTATTTGAATAGCTAAACCTTAAGATGGGAGTTTATATTTAAGAGTATACATTGAAAAGTTTTAAAGAGAACATTAGTTAGGCCTTGGACAAGGATATCTTGTTGCAACAGAGGTACCATGGATAATTTGGTAACAGTCAACTGTTTGGCTTTTATTAGGAAAACTGCAGGTGTTGAATAAACTAAAACAAATAGATTACATATTATTATATTAATTTCAAGGTTTTTTGTTGGTTTAAAAGTAAGGTTGTAAATGGGTTTGTTTGGTTAATCTTGGGTTTTTTCATTTATAAAAAAATTTCGCGAATATACGTCTAAGCCTGTCGCCTTTATATTCTGGAGCAGTTTCTGTTTAGAGAGCTTTAGAGGTTCATTTTGTGTTCATTAATTTAATGAATATTTAGTACAACTTATGTCACCATAAGCTAAATACAAAATTTTGCAGGTTGGAGTTAAAAGAGATTGACCTAATATTCCAAACTTCTACTTCAAGAAGATTATTTCAAGTCAACATATCATGAACTGGCAAAAAAAAAAAAAAAAAAAACAAGTGCTTCTAAGAGTTATTCTTCAATGGAAAATTTGGCAAGCAGTTTTTTCGGGTCTTAAAGAGTCATAAGAGCCAAGAGAGCTTTTAACAAAATCGAACAAAAATATGTAGAAATCATTAGCACGTAATTTCATTTCCCGCCTAAAATGTATAACATCAGCATTAAAGACGAGACTTATTTAGTTTTGCGTGACATAGATTTACAAAAAAGTGTTTTATGATGATAAGTGGTAGGTATTTTCCTACAGCAAACTTGCTTTGGCATATATTAAAGATGTGTTTTGCTACTTTTGTACATAGTCTGATTGTCATAGCAAGTCGTATTCGGATCCTGCTGCATCGTGCAGGTTCCTATATATATATATGGAGAAAGTGAATATGAGGTTGTTACACACCTAACTTAGATATGAATCCCCAAACTACATAGTTTTGATTCATATCAATTAATAGTTAATCCCCTTTTATCTCCATAAATTTATCATCCCCAATTTGTTATATATAAACCATTACAGATCGATAACTTAATTTGTTGAAATGTGAATATTAACTTACTAATCTATGTTATTGCATTAACGAAATGGTTTTTTTATTATATGTTTATTGTAGTGTACACAAGAAACTCATTGTTTCGTGGACTATGAAATGGTGTCCAACTAATTTATGTCTCTTATTAATCTTGTTATGTATTCTTTTATGAAGTGTAACACATGCATCGATAGCATTTTGTTCATTTTTAACACCCACCAGAAAGCGAGGACTCTTCTACCACTCGTTAGATCCAACTCAACTATATTAATCATTTGTTCATTTACACGCCCCGCACGCCGATCAGATCCGCTACTACGTGCTAAACAGTTACCGACTGAATCCTCGTAGCATCAGCCCCACACCGCAGACCGAACTCATACCAACCACATTCCCCGCCGCAACGCGCGGGCACACTTACTAGTTAATATACAATATTACAAAACAAAAGAAATGTTTTAGAATGATTTTTAAACAAAGTTTTGCATGTTTTAGGTGTGGCGGTGCAGTGGTGACTGTCCGGTGTGTTCTGTTGCCGGTTGACAGAGAAATGGAAGAGAAAGAGACAGAGAGAGGAAGAAAGAAAGAAGAGAGAGATGGTGAGAGAGAAAGGGAAGAGATAGTTTTAAATATAAAATAAATTATAAAATTATTAGACTACTCTCATGGGCATTGCACATGATAAGATTTAACGGAAAAATTTAACTTGCTTGGGCCTAAATGACTTAACGTGAAAGGGATTTGATACATGAATTATGTCTTTGACTATTTGTTTCGATAAAGGACGTCTAATGAAAATCAGACCAAACATAAATGACGTCTTTTTCTATTTTGTCTATTTTTTTCACAGTGAGCCAGTTCAACCGGTCCGGTTCACTGGTCATACCAATGAACCGTTTTGAGCCGACCGATTTTTGAGAACCGAGCGAATTGTGTAGAACCGGACTGATCATATGACTGAATCCCGGTCTGACCGTTTGAACTTATCCGGTCTCAAAAAAGTTGATTGAGACCTTTAACGTAGATGTTTACAAAATTGAATATTTTTAACCGGTTCTAGTAAACAAAGGTCAAAGCCAGTAATCATAAGAAAAATAACCAAACAAAATATATATATTTCTTTTACAAAAGAAATCAGAAAACGAAAACCCCTTTCTCTGAAAATTCCACAAGTGGGTTAAACATTAGAAAATAGTAAACCCTAAAACAGCATTCAGTTTTCTTCCTCAGCGCTGCTTACTGAACTTGAGGCCTGGATTTGTTTGTAGGTATGACCTCAATTTCTTCTTTTAATCTGTTTGATGTGATGAATGCTTATTGTAGTTAAAACCAACGTGGAAATGACTAATTTCTCCTTTATTATGTATATATATATATATGTGTGTGTGTGTGTTGTTCAGTTATAGCTGCAAAACACCATTCCTTGTAAAACTTATCATCTTTACTTTTATCTCTATGTGATTAACCTTTACCTTCATTGATGCTGAACATTGGGTTTTTAGACCACGACTGCCCTCACCTCGTGTTGTACCAATCCAATCGATTGTTAATCGCATTTTGTTTCGTATAACAAGTTTTTCTATTTTTCATTTCTGTTTGGTATCTTCTCCTTTTGTTAATCAACCAGCTGATTGGAGACTTAACAATATGATCATTAATGAGCCTGCTTGTTTCTGTCTTATGATCAAATAGATTTCGCTTATATTTAGTATGATTTTCTTAAAAATTGCCCTGCTTTTATCATAAGTCGTTTTGACCCAAAACCATTTTGTTTTTGTTATTTACTTGTACCTTCTATTCAAAAGCTTATCAAAATTTCAAACACTAATTCCAGTCGGTTTTGAATTGCGTAATGTGCTCCGATGCGTTTTGTATTAAAAAATACTAAAAAAATATTATACCTAATATTTTAACTTTCAAATAATAAGAATAAGAAATTCAGATAATAAATGCAAAAAAGTGTTTACAATATAAATAAAGACTCACTAATTAGCATTTTAAAATAAATGAAGACTATATAAATAGAAGAGTTTTAGAATTTGTATAGCAAATAGGAGTTGAATTAATCATATAAGAGAAAAAAATAAAATAAAAAGAGTGAGTTGCAAAATAGGGATCAGTGAGGGCTGAGGGTTTTTATAACTGCCGTCTCCAACATTACGACTCCCTCTCCAACCCTTTTCCATCATCTCCAGGTAACTACAATCTTCCGACCAAATTTCTGTTTGAAAAATTCAAACCCATCAGCCATTACACGAAAATGGCGCAACATGTATGTAATCTCTACGCATCATATGCTGCGATGCGACCAAACCTTCGCATTATGCGCGCATTTTAAAACTCCACTTATCCATTTATCACTAATTTATTTTGTTTCTTTTTCTAATTGTACTCGTCTTCCGTTTAAGTTATTTTTGTAAATAAGATGTGTTTTAAGTGCTTATGTTTTATCATTATCTGTAGGTTTGCTGTATTCACTAGAGGATAATCAAGTGCAGAAATGGGAAAAGCATCAAGAGATAAAAGGGTATTATTTTTGTTTACATATCTTTCGATTTTATGATTTTCTGTTATGTCTTAATAAAATAATGAGCGCATAGGATATCTATTACCGCAAAGCAAAAGAAGAAGGCTGGCGTGCAAGAAGCGCGTTTAAGCTCCTTCAAATTGATGAGGAGTTCAACATCTTTGAAGGTGCATTTAAAATTGCCTCTGAAATATTATTATTAAATTAAGCTAATTTGGCATAATATTATTCACATTTATGATATTTTTAACTTTCAGGAGTTAAGCGTGTGGTAGATCTTTGTGCTGCACCTGGTAGCTGGAGTCAGGTATGTCACACTATTGACTATACTACAAAGTCAATTTGTAAGTGAATTTGTATTTTCATTTATATTTAATATTCATATCTATCTTTTGTAGGTTTTGAGCCGTAAGCTGTATCTGCCAGCTAAGCAGTCATCTGACCTTCCACTTATTGTGGCGATTGATTTGCAACCAATGGCTCCAATTGAAGGTGTTATTCAAGTTCAAGGAGACATAACAAATGCTAGAACAGCTGAAGTGGTGTGTTGAAATACTTTGCGTCTTTTTTATTTCTTACAAGAAACTAAAAATACATTATTTTGTGTGTGCCTTTTTATTTCTTTTTCATTTTTTTTATGTTTGTTTAGGTCATTAGGCATTTTGATGGATGCAAAGCTGACCTGGTTGTCTGTGACGGTGCTCCTGATGGTGAGATTAGATTACTAATACGGTTCTGCGTATTTGTTTTTTTTTATTTCTACAACTTATATAGTTGACTGTTGACCAATCTTGTTGACCGTGCTTCCACTTTCTAAATGCAGTAACTGGACTTCATGACATGGATGAATTTGTTCAGTCACAACTGATATTGGCGGTAATTGATTATAATTCTTGTTCAACCAATTTCATATTTCCTGTTCAACCAATTTCATATGTATTTTAATTTTCAGGGGTTAACAATCGTCACCCACATTCTCAAGAAAGGTGGAAAATTTATTGCAAAGATCTTCAGGGGAAAAGATACAAGCCTCTTATATTGTCAGGTTCAAAAACATCTTTATGATTATTAACATGCTATTAAGTATTAAATAAAGTCCATTTTGTGGTACCAATACGGTATTTTCAGCTAATTGAAATGTCTTATGGTATATGTTTTCTTGCAGCTAAAACTATTTTTCACAGAAGTAACTCTTGCAAAACCAAAAAGTAGCCGGAATTCAAGCATAGGTGTGTTCATTTAAAGAGTAAATAGTTGCCTCATTCATGAGATATGACTAAATTTTTTCTTATTTTTGATTTAAAAAACAGAGGCATTTGCTGTTTGTGAGAATTATTCACCTCCAGAAGGGTTCAATGAGAAAGATTTGCATCGACTCCTAGAGAAGGTCGGGACTCCATCTGGTGCAGACGACTTAGGTCTCTTTCTTTCTTTATATTGTGTGTGTATGTTGTATATATATATATATATATATCTTTATTATTTTATTCTTGAGATTTAGTATTTGAATTATTATTATTATTACTATTATTATTAGTATTAGTAATATTTATATATTATTGTTGCACTTTGATTTCCTTTGTATTGCTTCAAAAACATATGTACTTTAGAGCTGAGGGTCTCTCTGGAAGCCACCTCTTTATCCCTTTGGATAGAGGTACGGTGTGCCTACATCCCACCCTTCCCAGACCCTACTTATAGCTTTGCTGTTGGTGGGACTTCACTGGGTATGATTGATTGATATATTTTATTCTTGATGATAATATAAAATTTATTGTTTTTTGTGAGATGACAGATTGTAGCAGTGGATGGTTAGAAGGAGCAAACAAGGTTTATATACCATTTCTGGCTTGTGGGGACCTTAGTGGTTATGACTCGGACCGATCGTATCCGCTTTCTAAAGCGCCTGATGGTTCCTACAAGATCTTGGACCCGGTGCAGCCTCCGATTGACCCGCCTTATAAGAGAGCTCTGGAAATGAAGAAGGCTTCAAACCATGGGTTTGAAAAACTTTCCCTTGATTCTTGATTTTCTTAGCTGGTCATACTTATTTGTCATTTTGTACTTTAATTGGATGAATTTAGTAATCATTTGAGATTGTTACAAGTAGTGGTTAAAAACATTTTAAAGGATATGCTGTAGATAAATTATAGCATATAAGTTAAAACTAATACACTCTTGTGTTTATCTCATTGTACTTTTAATAACTGATATCGTTAATCCGATTGTGTTACTATGAGCATGATCACATGTGGATTGTGGTGCTGTGTCATTGATCAGAATTTATTACTTGAATAAGCTGTAGAGGTTGGTTCCTAACGTCGCACTTTTTGTGTCATACGTGTTGGATTATAAACAAAGATATTATTTTTAATTAATCGGTCTTGATTTTAAAATATGTTTTAGCCTGGTTAAGTTAAGTTGTTACTAACAAATATTAAGGAAGCAATCACAAATTAATATTAGGAAAATAAAATCTTTTATAAGGTTTAATCCATTGTTCCAGATTTTGGATCAAAAACAAAGGGAACAAGGTTGTTTTACCTTCACAATGTGGGTTATGGGATTTCGAGATAGATTTGGTAAATAACCCAAGGAATCTGTCACACCAATCAACTTTCTGGTGTTTACCAATGAAAGCTTTTTCAAGAAAGAAGACATTCTCCAAGGAAGTTAACATGATAATTCGTATTATTTTTGTTTTTCCCTCCTTTTTGGTTGGTTTAACTTACTAGTGGGGGCTCCAAGTAGGGCGGTCGATTCATGTTACAGAACGAACAGAATAGGTTTTGGGTCGGCTGGCACGACCCGCCCCGCTTTCTTAAACAGTTCAACCCGAACCTGACTAATTAAAAAGTGGGTTGACATGTTAACCCCTTTAAGAATTTTAGAGAAATTATTTTTTTTAAACAGCCAACAAACATTAAAGTAATTAATATTTTGATTTTAGAGATAACAAGGGTTAAATTTTAAGGTTAAATACTTTAATTTATAACTTTTCATATATTTGTTAACTTTTAAAAGTTAAACTAATTATTTTTTAAATTATTTATATCCATTCTTCAATTCCAATATTTTTGTTTTATTAGTTCTAACCGTCTATTCTTTTATTATTTCCATTAGTTTGTTCCTATCTTGAGCAAAATACGTGAATCTAAGTTTGTTAATTTGAAGGAGAGATAAATACACATAAACAATTAAATGTATCACAAATTATTTAAAATGTTTTTTATGAATAAGAGTAATTGATTGTTTAGGTTATTATTAAGCCACTAAGTATTACTCGTATTCATCAATGAACGTAAAATGTGTTGACCCCAACACGACATGGATTAAAATGGGTCGACACTACACGCCACGGATAAATATAGGGTTTGGGTTAGGAAGAATCTCAACACGCAATCCGCTAACCTGAAACGTATCAACCCGCCAACCTGACACGATTGATACGCCTAGCTCCAAATAGAGGCATAAAGGAGTTAAGCTTACCTTGAGCTCGGCCTTTCAAACTTAAAGAGCTTGGGCTCGAGTGGCGTGAAACTTTGTGTTTAAAGCTTAAACTCTTTTTATACTCGTGGTCGTTTGTTTTTTATTAATTATTTAACTAGTTATTTGTTATATAACTATTTTTATGAGGGATGACCCTGGGTTGTCAGGGTTCGAGTCCTGATTTCACCCGGTTTTACCGGCTCCTCGCTGTCGTGCCGTTTGGCGGGCGTGGGGGTCGGGTTTTATCCGGTGAATCCCTCAACAGGTGGACCGCTAGGGGCTCCGTCCGTCCGGACTAGTGGCCGGCTCAGGCTACCTTTAGCCAATGGAGGCCGCGTACGGGGTACCCGACGTTACTTAGTTGGCCGTTCAAAAAAAAAAATATAACTATTTTTATAAATTTATTTGATTATTTTTTTATATATTTATAATTAGACATATAAAACATATTATTGTTAGAAAAATAATATATAATTAATAATATTGGGTGGGTCCAAGCCAGATCCCGTTGAGCTTAATTTTGTTAGGAGCTCACCTATACAACAATAGCCCCAAAAGTACTCGTGCCCAATCGCCCCATGATATATAGGGTGGAGGCCTTTACAATTAGGATGGGTATGTTTGACAAAATTAGCTGTAGCTGGAAGTTGAAAGCTGGTGGTTAGAAGCTGTAGCTTTTTATAAATATTTAGGTGTTTGGTAGAGTAGCTGGAGCTTTTAATAAAACTAGTTGGGTGCTCGCGCGGTGCATCGTTTTAATTCGAAACATATTCTGACTTGACCCTTTCGACTCGAAACCGTACCAACATGAACCGAACTAAATTAGCTCTTTTTGCATCGACTCGTTCCGACCCTAATTTGGTCTTACACATGACCCGGGCTTGCCTGACTCGGCTTGTTGTCGATCCTTACCAATATTCACATAATATGCTAATTTTTAAACTTAAAGAAGTATAATAATATGATACCCAAACTAAAGAGAATAAAATGCTCGTTTTTATAATGCAATTTAAATATTGACGTGCGAAAAAGTTATGGTGTTTTAAAAAGTCATGAGGGTAGTTGGTTTTGAATATGGGTTAAATATGTAATTATTATATGAATTAACAAAAGATTATGAAAGTTTAAGTACCAAAATTGTAAAATTTAAACTTTTTCTAAATGCTAGTAGTATGAGCTTTTAGCTGTAAGTTTTTTCTCTTAACCTAAAAGTTTCAAGCTACTCTAACCAAATAAGACTTTTCAATAACTATGAACTATTTCTTAAAAGCTCCTAAAAGCTCTTCGCCAAACACACCCGATATCTCCTTGATGATGGCTAGATCAGATACAACAAAAGAAAAATCCACTTCAAGTACCCAATATCCTTTAAAATCCATTAATGTTACTGATTATCACAACCAATTCGAGATCAAAATTACGAGTAAGAAATATCAACGGTGGAAGTACATAATAAATGTTTAACAGAATTAGGGTTTGTGATCTTTAAGGTTAGTTGAGCACACGAGTTAGAGGCCAAAAGAAGGTGCTTAATGAAGTAAATATCTTCAAGGTTGCAGATTAACCGCCCGACTACAAGGAAATATTGATTCCCGTCTCTAGTACTAATTTATTATTAGTCATTCAATAGCCTTCCAATAACAAATATTACCATATAACGTGGTGAACGTCCATGTAGAATCTCCATTGTAGACGACCTTAACCTTATTCAATTCATCAACGTAAGTCGTAGAGCATTATCTGTTCCTAAATCCATAAATACACTAAAACACATTACATTTTTTTTTATCATTTTCAATTAAACAATACTTTTTTATACCTTTATGACTTTATCATTACCGTTTTCTTTTCCTTCACTCACAACAATTTTCAAAATATATTAAAAAAATTATATGGGATGATCAGTAATTTTTCAAATATAAAGAAAAATCATTACGTTTTCTAAAATATAAAAACTTTGCACTCATAACATCTTAAATCACTCTCTAAATTATAAAAACATACTGCACATAAAATAGAGGGTTGGATGAGAATGCTCTTACACACTAAAATCATATGACTCGATTTACTCGAACACAATTTTTTCCATCCATTCATCTAAACGTGTCAAACGATTTCAAATAGATTAAACGTAGGTACCTGATATAATTTATATTTTATTATAATTTTAATCGAGTTGATGGAAATTAAACGTGTTAAATCCATTTTTTTTCAATTCTCAAAAGCATTATGGAAAAAGTCAGTAAAACTCCAACCAAGTTCACGGATGACGCCAATGAATAAGCAAATACTAGACACCAAATGGATTTGGACACTCGTGCCGTTAGGGATATAGTGAACACTTTTGGATTGAATGAACCGATCAAATATGCAAAAACATAACGTCATTAGCCTTGTCACATGATATGAATTCTTTATGTGACTTCCCTTCATCATGAGAAAAAGTATTGGAATATGATCATAATAAGTCTGTGTGTGTGTGTGTGAGTGAGAGAGAGAGAGTGAGTGAGTGAGTGAGTGAGTGAGAGAGAGAGAGAGAAAATAACCTGATTTACATATCACTTTATCTATACCAGGTATTGTTATGCATATGGTATAACCGTATATGAAGAAACACAGACCTAATCCCCTTTACAAGTCTTAGATCCGATGAGTCCACAGGGTATGAGTCACAATTACCAAACTAACGATACGAGTCCGATCTCTCCAACTCCAGTGACAGAAACCTGCAAAACAGCCACCGTGAGCTCGTTACGGGAAGGACAAGAGGGGGGTCTTCCCGTAACCACCCTCCAGCGTGAGAATAAGTACAATTCCAGTGAAGATAAAGTACTTAGAGTATTTAGAGTAAATAGTGGGGAGTGAATCCTCTTACTTCATGGAGATTGTGGAGTATTTATAGCCGAAGGATGTGGGAATGTAATTGGTCCAACTGTCCCTTTCTAGAAGATGCTCTCGTAACCGCCTAGACACGTGTCCTCCTGTGATAGGTTGAGCTATACGGCCCATGTGCATGGTTATAACAACCTGGACACGTATCTTTATGTGATAGGACGAGATAAACCAGGCCATGTGCATAGTTGTAACAACCTGGCAAGTTGTCCTCTTTCTATTGGCCGAAGAGTCGCATGTTTTCCAAGAAAGGATCTTGGTAGATCTTTTAGAAGGAAGTTGGTTAAATACAACTATCCTATGACATTGCCTTCTGGCCATTTTTGCGGGTGGGAACAACACCCTGCGGATGACTTCTGAGGGCTTCTAGGTCTTCCCGCACATAGTCTCTAGGATGTACTATTATTCTTCCCTTATCTTTGAGTTACGCGGGTGATTTATATGTCCCACAGATGACATATGAGGGGGTCTCCTCTGACCTGCGGGTAATGTTTAAGGGTACTTGGGTCTTTTGGTACCCTACCTCTATAAGTCCTCCAGTCCATTGTTTCTTCTGTGCCGAGTATTTATGCGGGTGACATTTTGGACTTAAGATATTTTGGGGATTTTTGAATTGTTGAAGTTTGGTGGAGATATTTTTGGGTTTTTGAAATGGATAACCTGTAACACCCCGGCTAAAGCAGAAACGCCTGAGTGTGACGTACAGATTGCCCAAAACACATGTGACACTATTAAGTGACAATATTATCATTAATTCATTCCAAAGCATCAAGTACACAAGTTATTTCAAATGAACAAACACAAGGGAAAAGGAACAAAACAAACATCTTCTTGTTTATTATCTAGATAACCTAACTTCTAGTATCCTCTTCATTTCATCCTCTAATGAAAGTACCTGTAGCATATATATAAAATAAAGTTAACTAATTGAATAGTTGGTGAGTTCACACAAGTTTTGATATAAGTACATAAAAATCTACAATTCCATGAACAAGTGTAAATGAGCAAGTAAGGTCCTTTCCAGCTGGGATTGTGCACCAGCGTACTCAGATAATAGCGCAAATAAGTGTCTTTTCCGTTGGTAACAACTAACGTACTCGGATCAGGGGTCCCAATTCCACTTATAAAATCGAGGTCCTGAGTGCATAGGGGGGCGTATGATCATACTTAATGAGGAAACCATGAACACGTAATCTTTGAGCAAGTAAGCAAATAAACACACAAGTCCATGTAACGAATTGTAGTTTGTAAATAATGAATAAATGAAATTGAAATGTTGATAGGATATATATATGCTACCCCCAAAAGTAATAAAAGAAACGAAACAATTGAATCTAACGAAACTATAAATAATAACGAAGATACAAAAATCAAGGACTAGCTACATGAATTATAAAGTTAATTAACTTATGGTAAATGAGGACTTGGGGATTTTAAATGAGTTTAACAAAAATGAATAAAATTTATAAAAGTCATTTGATGTTTATTAGTTTAAAAATGATTTGTAGATACATAATTATAACTTATTAATATAAGATTAAATAACAATATTAATAATAATTTATGATTATACGTTTTTTCCAAGTAACATAATTAATTAATTTACTAATTAATTAACTTAAATGTTTTGCATGAATTCTTTTAAAGAAATTATAAATATTAGTTTAAGTTGAAATAAAATAAACGATAATTAATTTACTCAATTATTAATTTAAAGATATGAAGTATGTTATATCTATTGTGAAATATTTTAAATAAAAGGAATTTTTATAAATCATCTTATTTAAAAGAAAGTTTATAAGTTTATGATGATCAAAAATCATAAGATTTAGATAAATATATATTCATGCTTGTTCTTGCATAATAACTAGGTTTGATCCAAGATTTAGAAAAATCATAGTGTTTATCTTGCATATCCATGATCATAATGATTCTTAAAACCAAAATATAAGATTTTTATGATAAAAGTAACATGATCATGAAGAACAACTTATTAACAAGTATGAACATTCAAGATAAAATCAAAACAAAAGCTATAAAATGCTTGAAATGGTAACAACTTACTTGTTAGTGCTCTTAAACTTAAGAAAAGAATGGATTGAGGTGTGAAAATAATGGAAGATTTGTCCTCGTTTTATAGTGAAAATATATAGTTGTTATGTCTTATGGAATTAAAGAAATTAAATCATGTTAAATATAATTAAAACACAAATTAAAAATAGTTTAATGGGGCATTCAAAAGGTTTAACTATTTTAATAAACTTTATGTAATTAAAACATATATTAGTTTTTTTTATTATTTAAGTAACATAATATGAAAAGATGATGATAATGATAATAACAATAATAATAATAATAATAAAAGTAGTAGTAGTAGTAGTAGTAGTTAAATAATAATTCTAGTAAATTGCATGGGACATGTACATAAATATTTGATCTTGATTATGAATGTTTTAAATTTGTATGTAATACTACAAGGGTGGTGAAAAATACATTAACAAAAATTGATATTAGTTAATAATATTATAAAAATATATAAATTTAAATAGAAACAAAACCGAAAATTTAAAACGGGTCGGGTTTTAGGGTTTAAAAATTAACGAATGTTACATAACCATGTGGGGAGGTGATGTGACAGCTTGTAGGTGCGTGAGCAGATGACGTGACGTTTATGCCGGCTGCCATTGTACCCGACTGTACACCTTTTTCGCTTTATTCAGTTTTTCCACATGACGTGGCGTCTTCTGAGTGGACCATCTTTTTCTCTCTCCACTGTTCGCATCCCATCGCTTTTATTGCGATGGGCATAAATAGTAGCAGTTATCCCTCCTTTGAAGTTTCATTGACTTTGATTTCTCATTTCCTTCCTAGCTTTTTCTCTCGAACTTCCGATTAAATTCTTACCCTTGTTTAAAATTGCTCGCTGCTCAACTTTCCTTGCCGAAGTAATGGCTGGTGTTAAGAAAACTTCGTCCTCCTCTCCCAACATTGATACTGTTGAGGTTAATTGGAAGAGGCAGGATTATGAGAATATTATCACTGCCTACAGAATTCCGACAGAATGGGGGCCAGAGTTCCCTGCCACTGGGTCCGTTGTCAGTAAGCCACCGTCCAACAAGATTGCTGTGTACGCAGACTTCTTTACCCATGGGAATCTTCGGTTTCCGATAACCAAGTTCCTTGGGAATCTGCTCAGTGGATACGGAATCCAACTTTCTCTAGTACATCCCTTCGGGCTCATGCGGATTCGCCATTTTGAATTCGTATATAGAGCGAATGGGATGGTACCCCGTATTGACCGATTTCCGGTCTTTTATCGGATGAACAATCGTGGTGGGTGGTTCAATTGCGCCTCTATTCCGAAGAGGGTCATTGGGATTGAGCCACCCCGCAGCTCGTATGAGTGGAAAACCAAATTTTTCTGGATCTCCAAGGATGTTGTTCCCAACGAGACACTACCGGACATAGTTATAGCTCCTCACGAGGGCCAAGAATGGTTCCGAGTGTTGATGAAGACGCCTAAACCCATGCGTGCCATTCCTGAGGAGGCGTTGGTGTAGGCAGGTATGAGCCGTTTGTGGCCATACCCGGAATTGGAGCCATTCTTCCAAAACACTGATGAAAGTAAGTCTCTACATATTTTATGAACTCTAACAGTTTCGCTGTGCACTGTTTGTTTGACTATTATTGCGTATGTTTTCAAGTGAAGGGTCGATGTTGAATGCCCTTCTGGACGATATGGGCTGTCCGCAAAAACGCATACGCGATGCGAAGGACTTGCCCATCCTGGACATAACCCGGGATCGCTTCCTCTTCCTGACCAAGGTGCGCGCCGAACCGATAGCCTCGGAGGCTATATTCCAAATAGGTGTGTACATTCTAAATCCTCATCCATTAAACGCCATTACTTTAGACGGGGTGATCGTACTTCTGTCTTCGAGTGACGAGTCATCATCCCATGAAGAATATAATTTTGATGATGCTTCTGAGACATCATCTGTTATGCGTGCATTAGCAGAATTGGAACGGAAGAGGAAGCATCGATCTCTGAAGGCGAGTGATGCGGGTACGAGCGACGCGGACGTTGAAGAAGGACCCGCCAAGAAGAAGCACCGGGCACACCGCCCTAACAAAAAAAGAAGACTAGTCTTGCTGACCGAGTGAGGGAGCTTTCCAGTAAGTTTACTGTAACATCCCAAAAGTATTAAAATGTAATATTTCGGTTTTGGGATATTAAGCCCGAAATAAGTATCTAGGCTAAGGTTTAACCTAGTTAGTTAACCATTAATATCTACAAACACATACTTGTGTATAGAAGTTTGGAGCCAAACAATAGGGGCTAAACCCGGGCAAACCCAAAGTTAAAATAATAAAAAGAAAATAAATAAAACACACACACATAGTATATGTGTGTGTGTGTATGTCGATGGCAGAGAAAAGGGAAGGGGAAACCCTCCCAAAACCCTAAATCCTTCGAATTGGGCGAATCCAGGAAGAATCAAGGTGTCTCGGCTGCGGGATTGACGATCCCTAGCTCCTAACACCATCTAAACACAAGGTTAGTGTCAAATCCTAATGTTTAAATTTAGGGTTGGATGATTGGTGATGGGTTAAGAATGTAACATGAAATTGAACATGGTTATGTGTTATAATCACTATATAGAACATGAGTAGTGAACAAATTAAAGTGAAATTGAAGTTTAGAGATAAAACCCATATGAGGGGTGTGGGTGGAGACATGAGTGAAGAACTCATGTCCAATCCTCATATGAATCGTGGTTAGTTTAGCTTTAAATGTTAAGATTATGGCTAGACTAATTAAATGGTGTGTTACGAAACTCGATCGAACCAAAAAGGTTGGTAACGATGAGTTCAACAAGTAACGATAAGATATGCAAGAAATGGCCACTGATAACTAAAAGGATTGGCTAAACAACAGCTTAGTGGAATAGATTCGATAGATTGAATCAAAACAACAATTTAGTTAACATCAGTAAATGTTTAGAATACAAAACAGTAAGGTAAATAGTTAAACACAACTGATCACTGTGTTTATCAATTTATATTTACTAATTAAATTCTGAACCATTGACTGGCTACATCATTCAAAGATGTAAGTTAACCACAAAATGGAAACCTCAACAATTCTGCATCCAGATTAGATAGGATCTAATAATCAACCAAGACGTAAGAACTGTTCACACTTCAAATAACG